>NC_139244.1:53827667-53994908 GCF_977018435.1 Lepisma saccharinum
CCCCAAATGGTAAATGTAAAATTCAAGAATATTTTGGTGTGCTACGGGGAATGGCAATCTGCATACAATGATTTCCCTGGTTTTGTACAATTTCGGGAAGGAATGCCTAATATTGACCAATTTGTGCCAAATTCTGGACCTCATCTTATTATTATCGATGATCAGATGAGGGAATGCGATCAAAGAGTCACAGATTTATTCACAAAAGGGTGTCATCATGGTGATATTAGTCTTTTCTTTATCACTCAAAATCTATTCCATCAGGGAAAAGGGAATAGGGGTATATCTTTAAATAGTCATTATATTGTATGCTTCAAAAATCCAAGAGACAGAGCCCAAATTAATTATTTATCTAGACAAGTATACCCGGAGAATCCAAATTTTATAAAAGATGCATATTACAATGCCACCGCTGAACCCCATGGATATTTGCTGTTTGATCTGAAGCAGAACACTCCGGAAGAAGTACGTTTTCGGTCGCGGATATTTCCCGACGATGATATCAATTAACACTCACATGATTTCTCCGTAATTAGCGCCATATCTAATCAAAAATATCTGATGTTATTTGAATTTTCTTACGGTTGCGTTTGGTTGTTTTCTTGGTGTTTGTATTGGCACTGGATCTCTTCTTTCTCTGAGCGGTCCTTCCAGTTCGCTGTCCCGAAGCAGTGTGATTCCTTTTGAAATGTTTATGCCCCTGATAACCTGAACCAATCATTTCGTTTAGCTTTGTTTCAGCTTTTCTTTTAAGATTTGATCTGGCATCCGAAATTCTGGATTGTAGTGACTGTTTTAGGGGTGTTTTGTCTACAACATCACCTAACACATTTACTCCTGTTTTTAACATTTCTTTCCCTACAGCTTTCGCTCCTTTCTTAATAAGAGGCAAAGCTGACCGAAAAAGTCCTCCAAGAAAACTTCCAATGCCATGTCCTTTTTGATAGGCAGCACCGTAATATATGTTACCCACACCAGATCCAGCTTGTTGATGGTAGTATTGAAAATATGGGTCATTCATAATCAGAGCTTTTCACCACAACGTCTAAAATGAAGTTTCAAACACACTAGTCCGAAGGAGAATGGGATGTGTGCACCAGTGCTATCCCTTAAGTCAATTTCTATTTGTTCGAAATTATGTTTCTGCACTGGGATGTAATGTGGTGAATCGAAAATTTGCACACCATCACTTCCAAAAGTATGTTCCATAGCATTAATGTTTATAAAACGTTATAGAGGGGCGACAGCATCTCCCACCATATGTGATTCCGCAATATCTGTGTAAATATACATCTGGGAAGGAATTTCTCTCACAACATTTGGAGGCGAGCGTCCAATTTTTACTTCTGATAGATCATCGGTCGGTTTAAAACCTAATATCCGTGCCAGTTGAGGTGACAATCGTACATTTATGTTTCTCTGCTTGGTAGATATATCAACAGTCACATGTTTGTACGCAGGATGATTTCGGAGACTAAAATTTAATGTTTCAGAATATTTATTGATTTCTGCAACAATGCTGTTTATAGATGCGTAATAGCCTTCGGATATTCGAAGTTCGTTCCATTTGACATCATCCATAGATTTATATTGAATATAGTTGTTAAATCTTGTAATGTTTAGTATTGAATAAGGATAATGCACTTTTACCAATGCCATCTCCCATTTGTTGGTGTCCAACTCCACACGGTTCTGAAGCTTTGTGGTGTAATTAGTTAGAGTATTACTTGGGAAATATTTCATGGAACTGTTACTAGGCAAAGTAAGGTAGAAAGCGTTTGCTTCTCTCATGATGTGTTATGAAGGTTATTTGTACCACTGATGAGAATACCTACAAAAATTTATGCCTCTCTCTCTCTCTGTTTGACTCCAAGGACGATGCGCTAATCCAACTGTCAAATAATCTGGAGTAACCTTTCCAATGAACTATCAACTTTTTACTGGCTCCTTTACCTTTCGTCGCAAGGATTTTATCAATTTCATGCATATCCGGTAAGTGGACCAGTTGCAACTCTTCCGTATAAAATGTTCCATCGATTTTATGTCCTTGTAGATCTTTTAATTCATACACTTGAGGATTTCTTTTCAAAATACGTTCCACCACAAATATTTCTCTTGTCCAATTTTCCATGTAACCTTTGTCAAAGCGTTTTTTTGGTTTTTGTTATTCTTACTGTATCTCCTATTTTGAGTGGCATCTTCAATGACAATAGTGGAGATGAATCAGATTTGAGTTTTTTGTCATACATATTGAGCCATACTTTCAAAAAATTCTCAGGAGTAACATCTGCTGGTGCCATTTTAATACTCGAGTGAATTTTATGATTATAAGCTTTCAAAAGCTTTGAGAGTACATTAACATAACAGCTGGTTCTTTGCTTAGTAAAATACTTCCACATGCGTTCCTTTAAAATTCTGTTGAATCTTTCAACAATACTAGCTTTAATATCAGGATTCTTTGTTGTAAAATAAATTACATTTTGTTTTTTGAGATATTCCTGTTGGTAAACTCACGCCCTTTGTCAGTTTGTAATTTCAAAGGTTTTCTTTTGCTTTGTTTGAAAATTTGCTGGAAAGCCTTTTTTATACATACACCAGTTTTATTTTTTACAGGGACAGCCCAAGCATGCCTGCTAAAAATATCGATAACTGTGAGTATATATCTGTGCCCTTTGTTGTGATTCCGCAAACTCTGCATGTCATTCAAGTCAGCCTGCCATTGGTCATCGATATTATGCACAAAATAAAAGTTTCTCGGAAATCGACTCTTTACAGGTCTATGCAAAGTGTATGCAGTTTGCTTTGTCAACCAATGTTTGATTGTTGACAATGGTATGGATTTTTTTACAGCTTTCCATAGTGTTAAAGCTGTAGAATAGGATGCTGGATGAGATGGAATGTACCAGATATTCTCTAATATTTTTTCGCTCATGGTTTGTATCTTGACCAAACTGGAACAGTACGTTTACGTTTATGCCCTGGAAATGATGATACAAAAGAAATTGGTTCCTTTTCTTCTTCTTCTTCTTCTGCTTCTGTTAATTCTTGTGCCTCCTCTTGGTTAGCTCCGGACAGCGGAACATGGCGTCCGGGGTTGCCAAAAACAATCTGTTGAATGAACTCCTGTCTCCGGGGGTTTCCAATATATTCTTGAGGAATATTAGATAACGCCAGAGCTCTATTGAACAGTTCCCATCCAACAGGATTGCTTGTTTTTCGTGTTCGAATTATATCCGATACTTGATCCACAATATTTGAGCCTTCAATTTTATTATTGTTAATAAAAACTGCCCCATATTTATCCCAATCAAAATTACAGTTCGACTTTTCTACGATACATGCTAGGTGTAGCAGCTAGAATTTCTTCTTTCATATCAGTCAACTTCTCAGTAGATTCTGTAATCGGTAGCGACACAGGTTCTCTTTGTTTTCGAGTAATAGACAGAAATTATTGGAGCACAATGCTGTAACGATTCCATTTTTCATCATACGAAAGACCTTTGAGATTCAAAATTACTTGCATATCCTGATTGAATTGCGATAAGGATGTAGACGGTGCAGACATAACAGGATGTCTTATGTTATCCTTAAATTCTTGAGGTATTATAACCATTTTTTTGGCATGCTCCATGTTCAGATTATTTTTTCACTTAAATAAACTTGATAACACACCTCCTATTAAAGGGGCTAATAACGCAGGTAGAAATCCTCCGTGTTGCACTAGTATCTGTTTCTTCTGCTTTGTAGAGTGTCCTTTGGCAGAGAGATTACGTATCACCTTCTTGTACCGGCTCAATCTTGTTTTCTTAGGTGTTGAAAGAGGAACATTCCCTTTTAGAACATTGTAACAACACTCACAGATTGAATTAACTAAGGAAGAATCAGCAGCTTGTAATATCGCTGTGCGAAGAGCTGGTTTAGCATCCGACAAAACTTGGAGCACTTTAGCGTGTTTCACTCTTGGAGCCATGATGACAGAATAAACGACTAGTGATTAAGCTTGCTTTTCTTGTAGGAATATATACATAATTGATATCATCGTCGGGAAATATCCGCGACCGAAAACGTACTTCTTCCGGAGTGTTCTGCTTCAGATCAAACAGCAAATATCCATGGGGTTCAGCGGTGGCATTGTAATATGCATCTTTTATAAAATTTGGATTCTCCGGGTATACTTGTCTAGATAAATAATTAATTTGGGCTCTGTCTCTTGGATTTTTGAAGCATACAATATAATGACTATTTAAAGATATATCCCTATTCCCTTTTCCCTGATGGAATAGATTTTGAGTGATAAAGAAAAGACTAATATCACCATGATGACACCCTTTTGTGAATAAATCTGTGACTCTTTGATCGCATTCCCTCATCTGATCATCGATAATAATAAGATGAGGTCCAGAATTTGGCACAAATTGGTCAATATTAGGCATTCCTTCCCGAAATTGTACAAAACCAGGGAAATCATTGTATGCAGATTGCCATTCCCCGTAGCACACCAAAATATTGTTGAATTTTACATTTACCATTTGGGGTAAACACTGGAGAAAATGCTTCACAAAATATGTCTTTCCGCATCCTGATGGACCAGCCAATATTGCAGAGAACGGGTGTTTCCACAAGCACTCCATTTCTCAAACTGTGCAGAATGTTTTGAATTTCATATAATATAAAAATCGAATGTTATGAATATTTTTCTAGTTGTTAGATTTTACTGATATGTTGTATCTTCAAATTACATATATATTATATTGTATTGTATTATATATATATATATATATATATACTTCATCAATAAATATATATGTGTGTGTGTCTGTATATATATATATATATATATATATATATATATATATATACACACACACACACATACAGACAATTTTCTTATAGTACAAAATTCACTTTACAACAGCACAACAAATGCCAGATAGCATTAACACTGTACGCATGCGCGTTTGTAAAACCCGCCTACATATTCCGAGCATCAGCGTTGTGTTAGATAGCTCTCCATTGTTTCAACAACGATAAACAGTTTGGTGGTCCATATCAAATTGGTTCTGGAATCTACTGTGACGTGTACCGTCTACTTTGAAGTATAAAAAGGTGAGTTGCACAATATTACTATTTAGTGTCCAGCAATGCTGTCGACTTTAAATTTGCTTCACGGGTTAATATCAAATAGAGCCTTTGATAATTATCATGTTGGGGTTTTCGCAGCTAATGAATTACCTGTACACGTGGAACTACCAGCAGCGTTGATTGTAAATACAGACCCCAAAGATAGCCCCGGGAAGCACTCGGTAGCAATTTACATAGACAGTAACTCCCGGGGGGAATTTTTTGATAGTTACGGAAAACCTCCACATGTGCATAACCATTTGCGATTTTTGGAAAGTAACTCTAAATTCTATACGTACAACACTCATCAGATACAAAGTTACGGGTCTGTGTACTGTGGGCATTACTGTTTTCTGTATTTATTCCATAGAGCCTCTGGTAAACCCATGCATAAATTTCAAATTTTATTCCCAGTACCGATAAAAAACGACAATATAATAACAACTAATTTGCTGACTCGTAAATTAAATTTATAATACTCGGTACGTATACTAGAAAATACTGACAGTAAATACTGTTTGCAATTTTATACAAATTACATATAGTCCTAATAGTATATTAATAATTTTGTAGCGTTACAGTTTACAACAGCTTACTTATAATATTTATCTTGTTTTGTGTCTTTACAGAACAATGACTCAATATCCAGAGATGGGATTATGACGCTCCAGGAGAACTGAGAACTCCAACCGGTATTATCCCTTACTTTGGAGGAAGCCCATCCACAGGTCACTCTCGCAGCGACTGAAAGCGCAGGTGGGAGGAAATTTGCCGGGTGAGATCAACTACCCCAAATAAAATATGACGTCAGAAACCCCATCTGAGTATAAGTAATTTTCGTATGACGCTCCAGGAGAACTGAGAACCCCAACCAGTATTTTTCCCTTGTTTTGGACGAAGCCCCCCCACAGGTCACTCTGAATAAAATTTAAATTACCATAAATCCTTTACCGCTTATGCTATTTAATGCACTCTCAATGAGTTACAAACACACTGTACACAGTTCAACTATTAATCATAGAAAAATACAAGATTCTTGTTTCTTTAACAAAGAATGCTCGAACCAGATAATGAAAACGTCGCCTGTCAGTTGATGTACATCATGACGTTGCACACGATTTTTGTGTAATTTATCTTGCAACACACGCCTCACACGAATGCATGCATATTTGTACACTGTTAATTTTTGGTAGATCTACCTAATTTGCGTCGACATGAGCTCATGCTAAAAGTTTGGAAAACAACAGCTTACCTTCTGTAGCCGGGAAAAGACGCCATGCCGTTGTCCCTCTGCGGACTATTTGGGCACGATATTTTTAACATATCACTTACGCATCTTCCTTCTCCAAATCTTGAAGACGTTCCTCGCCCATTACCGGTGTGGAAACAACACTCAGTCCTTGTCTCACAAATGTGTGATCACCAAAATTTTACGGGAAAACATTATCCCTTCTCTTCACCAACAAGCTTCTTCCGCTTCCTTTTTTCCAGAATCAACCGCTTTTTTTCTTTCTCTTCTTCTAACCTGTACCACCGTCTTTTTTGTACAACAGATTTAACTCGGATAATTTGTTAGTTAAAATAGTTGTATATTATCACAATACTTGCAGATGCATATGTCCAAGATATTTTTGTAATAAACGTTTGAACAAACTGTCTATCTTTATTCATGCGATAGCATGGAGAATATTACGCTGTAAATTTTATAGGTTTTCGCCATCACTGCAAATTGTCCTTGCGTGCAGCCGCCGTCACATCAAAATGTCCTTGTGCATAGCAAAAGCAAACTGTTTTTGGCGGTAAATTTTACGACAATGAGATCTTCAACAACAAGAGTTTAAAATTTGTTATAAAGGCACTTGCAAAAAGATGACTTTGAATTTAACTTCAAAATAACATTCACGTACAATGTGATTTAAGAATTTTACAATTTATAATGACTTACAAATGGTGCCATCTAGCGTTATTTTCTGAACTTCGTATTGTACCGGTTTACGAACGTAAGTAGATTATTTAAATGTTCTCAACATTCATTACATTCTTTTAATATTATGATGCCATATGACAATAACCGTCATATTTGGCGCCCAACAGGGGCGAAAGACCAGTAACATATTATCAATTATTAGGTTTGGTCAATACTATTTGACTAATCATAAATACATATACTTGTTCTTAAACAGTCACATAGTTACAGATTCATAACACTTATATACACTATATACAATTCTAATCATCACCTAGATGTTTCTTTTATTCTACATAAAGAAGAAACACCGAGCCTTGCAACAGGTGCCCAACATTCCAGTACAGGATCACTTTATGCTTCAGGCCCCCGCCACGCTCTACCGAATTTTGTTCCTGAAAAGTCGCATTCCATCAGAGACTTATGAACGTTATAAAGTGCCATTTGTTTTAGGAAGGAAGACTCCCTGGGGCGTATTCGGATTGTGAATATATTTCAACATATTTGAAAGAATGCAGGAAAATCTCAGGTTTTTGATCTCGTATGCTGGTTCGCCGCAGAATTACATCCACTTTACCTCCTGGCCCGGCGCAGACTAATTCACACTTAACCCACACGAGACTTTACAAAACCTTAATCCTCTCTTCCCACAACCTTACTTTGATTCCCCTTGCCGGAAGCTTCTCGCTCATCAGCAACCTCAAGTTGCTTCAACCACTGCTCCACATTCTCTAAATTCAAACCCCTCAAGTTATTCTTCCAAACCACCAACTTGTCCTGTGAGCAATTCCACAATTTACAGTTCTGAATGGATTGGTCAACTATTTGTTCCCCTGTGACACAATCTATCAACGATAGCGTAGAATCTTTGTTGTTTTTTACACAAAGATATGGACCAAGAAAGAGTTCACAATATTTTTTAATCACTTTATCCCCCAAACCGCTCAACGTTTGATTTTTTACAAAGACCAAGGCGCCCTCTTTAATCACTGGTTTACCATTCTCCTTGGCATTAAACTTTATCAACTTACCCCGCCTTTTTTGGTGACTAGTCAGATTGGCCATTACCAATTTGTCATCCCATGGGACATCAGTATCCTGGGCAACTACAGACGACATGTCAACCAGACGCATAGGCATGTTTAGTCTTAACTCAGCCGGAGAATAACCTGTCTGTGACGAAACAGATCCATTCAACAATTTCAATGCTTGCGGCACCTTCTCTGGCCACTTGATATGATTCGAAGAACAGAGAACCCTCATTAAACGATTTAATTCTGAATGGTAACGCTCAACTAAATTTGAGCTCGGGTGATATACGGGAGTGAAAGTCAGTTGTACCCCCCAAGATTTCATAGCATTCCTGAATATATTTGATTTGAACTAAGGTCCATTGTCTGAGACTATTCTTTTAGGAACTCCTAAGTGAACAAAGTAAATGTTTGATAATTTGTTTACGATCGTGTAGGCATTGCTGTTAACAACGGGATAAGCCACTAAATATCTCGTCGCTGCGTCTAACACAGTGAACAAAAACCTTTCTCGTTTTGGCCCCATTATAAACGGACCCTGTAAATCGATGAATAATAACTCTCCAAGCTTATCAGTAAAATGTGACCTGGCTACAAATTTTGACGGATGTTTGTTTGGCTTAGTTTGCTGACACAGATCACAATTTTTTATGTATGTTTTTATGTCAGTCTTCATTCCACTCCAATAAAACATGCGATAAATTTGAACTAAAGTTTTGGCCACCCCAAAGTGTCCTTTATCATCATGACAAGCTATTAAAATTTTACCGATTAATTTGACTGGGACGCAAATCCTCAAACGCGAGTTATCATGAAAGTCCTTGATATAGAGAACATCATTCCTCATACAATATGTTTGACTCCATGATCTCGAACGAGGTTGGACTTTCTGTCCTGTTCCCATCAGGTTGTCAATAATCTCAGATAACTTATCATCTTGACTCTGTAAACTTATCAACTCTTCTTTCGTGAACACTTCCTCATCTGTTTGTGCACCAACGGATACATTTATCATAAATTGTGAATCAGAAATGTCAGGAAAGCTCCTACTAAGAGTGTCTGCCAAAATATTGTCTACGCCTTTACAATATTGAACAACGAAAGAATACTGTTGAATTTGGATAAACCACCTCGTCAGCCTGGCATTCCAAGAATGTGCTGATTCTAACCAAGTGAGGGATTTATGGTCGGAAACTACAACAAACTGTCTGCCTTTTAGGAAGGAGGAAAATTTATCAATCGTGTACAAAATAGCTAATACTTCTATTTCGGTGGAAGTGTACGATTTCTCATAGGACTTCAACAGTCGGCTGACAAAACCTAAGGGTTTGACGTTACCGTCAATAAGCTGATAACAGTAACCACCTACCCCAATTAGGGAAGCGTCTGTTTGAATGTAAAATGTTCTTTCAAAGTTGGGATAGCTCAGAGTGACCTCTTGGACAACCAAAGCCTTTAACATCTTGAGCGCTTTATCCGCTTCCATGGTCCAATGCCACTTGGTCTTTTGTTTCAACAACTCGTATAAAGGGTGAGCCACAAGTGCATAATTGGGTATATATTTAGATACTTTCCAAGTACATAGGATCTTTCTTAAAGCCACAGGTAGTGACTAAGTGTCCCAGAAATTTAAATTCCTGTACGGAAAACTTGCATTTCCCTAATTTTAAGGTAAATCCTGCCCGCTGCAACCTTTCCAGTACCAAACCTACATGCTTCATGTGCGATTCGAAGTCTTTTGATCGGATAATAATGTAATCAACGTACACTACTACAAAATCCATAAATGATCCAAGGACCCGATTCATGACATCAACAAATATGGCCGTGCCATTCACTGATCCAAAAACTACTCTCTTAAATTGGTACAAAATTCCTTCAAAGGCAAAGGCCGTATACTTACGACTACTTTCATGAAGAGGAACTTGTCAATACGCATTTCCCAAGTCAAGTGAGGTGAAGTACTTGCAGCCAATGAACGACGTCAACAAGTCATTAATTCTCATGGGAGCAAGTTGCATCGGTTTCACGTGGGAATTTACTTTCTTCAGATCGACACATAGACGAATATCCCCGTTGGGTTTTGGCACAACTAGCAGAGGCGAACGATGTTCTGAGACAGAAAGTTCAATTACCCCCCAAGCCAACATTGCATTCAGTTGTTGCTTTACCTTATTCCTATAGGCATATGGGATAGGATAATTTCGTGCCACAATTGGTTCGTCAGTGTCTACTTCCATCCGATGCACGTATTCGGTACATAAACCCGGTTTATCAGTAAACATCAGCTGTAAGTCATAGAGTACATCGATCAAACGTGAATCTAATTTTCTACCTTCATCTAAAGAGGCATTTATTTTATTTTCAAAGTTTGATCGCTCAAGGTTCGAAGTTTCTGCCACGAAGGACATGTTGGCAACTGACAAATCTTGCTCATTGGACATTATGTCAGCAAGTGGAGTGAACTTCAAAAGTGTCCTGCCATTTGGAGTTTGGTAAAACAAAGCCTCAACATCGAAGTTCAATTCCCCATGTATACCGTATATAACATCTAATCCTAATATGATGGGTACATTTAGTTTTTTGACAACCACAAATTGCACATAAAATTCATAACTCCCTAAATTGACATTCAATCGTGTAATACCCTCTACCGATTTAGACTTCGTGCCCGAATAATCAATTAACTTAATACTTGACGCCGACTCCAACCTAGGCCGCGAGACCGACGATGATATCAATTTCCAGGTGTCGTAAGCCAGGAGGCTCAGTTCCGCACCACTATCACAGAGGGCTACGAACGGTTCACCCATAATAGAAACATTGATCATTGCAGATCCACATCTTTGATTACTAGTATTAATTGGCGTTATAGAATTTATTGATTCCCCCAGATCAAACTCATCAATACCCTCCTCTATATTTACAAATAATATGGCAGATTACTTTAATTTGCCCTCACCCCCTGCCTGTTGGTAAGGGTCTTTTGTCGGTTTTCCGACCTCGACGTTTCCTTTCTATTTACTGGAAATTCTTTGATCGCATGGATCTCAGCTTCAACCACGAGTTGAGACGCTTGTTTGAAGTTAGTCGGCCCAAAACATTAAATACACCCCTACTTCGAAGAAGATCCACCACCCTGGCCATTCCTGCTCTGTTCCAGTGAATTTTATCGATCTTGCCTCGCGAGGGATTCCCTAAATATTCTTCATGCAAATCACCCCGAATTTCATTTTGCTCTGTGAAGAACAAAGGCACTATATCAACTACTCTAACATTTTTTCCATTATGGAACGACATAATAAGCTCATTGATGCTCTGCCACTTTCTCCACACACTGGTACCTTTGTCGCGCATAATCCGTGCCAGTGGAGGTATCGTTAGCCAATGTATTTCCTTTGTCCTTTTAGACAAAAGATCCAACGTCTGCAATAAACTTTGCTTAATAGCTTCTTCAGACCTAAACTTGAGAATATCATTTGTCCCAATTAATATAACTACCGAGTCAGACAGCTTTTGACAAGACCGAAGTCTTTCGTTTAACTGTTCAGCAGTTTGACCACTGATCGTTAATCCTACGCCGCGGTTGCCCCTCTGATCACATTCAATTCTACAACTTGTATGATTTTGAGCTAAACTTAGCAACATGCTGTCCCCTACTAGTTGTTTATTTTCCAACAATGGTGACAACGAGTAAGATTTAGATAATGCATCTGAACCTGTACTAGTAGACACGGAAGCACTTGTGCTTTTGGGAGGATCTATATTTACCGACCTCACATCACCTCCTACAACGTGAGGGGTAACTCGTTTCCCAACGACTTGTCATTTGATGTAGACACCTTGTTTAACCCTAGGACTCATACCGAAAAATATTTACAACTTTACATAGGTGGGGTCTGGTAGACCGCATCAAAATATATCAGCAAAAGTAATTAGAAATACATATTTTGTCTACAACAAGATAAGGAAATCACATATTAATGTCGTTTTGAGATATCCACACGTACTTTATCACAAGTTTTACAAACTAACTAACAATCTGGCATCACAAAACCCGAAGGTTTATCGCCGAAGCAACATAAAACGTCAACCTCTTTCTGTCTTGCCCACTCCAAATCCAGTTATTACTATCCACACCAAGTTCTAACAAATCTATTCTAACATTTACCTCCCATCCTTTTACAAACAAAACATAATAATAAAAACATATTTAACTTTTTTATTGTCAGATGCAGCAGAATTCACAACATTCTTTACAGTAGCACTATAAATTTATTTTTTTCAACATTAGTACGTAATTAGTGCATTTGGAAGTCAGATTTCCTTCTATATTCACAAAAAAATATTTGTTATTATCTCTAAACTATTTTGCTTATGTCCAATCATACAATGGACATTATATCAACAACAACAGGACACACACACAGGTCTAAAAAAATGCAGTTTTCTTCTAATGTAACAGCATAAACTTCACTTCTATCTCTAGCGCATGGCTGCAAGTTTTAAGTTTCTACTTGCATTCAGTGCAGAATACATTAGAATGCTCAGCACATACATTTTTTTGCACTTCACGCAAACAATTACGCTCTTTCTGTCATTATTACGGGAACAAAGAAAGCATCTCTTTAGCTTTCCTTTTGTTGCTGTGAGGTCGTCAGAACGAGCAGCAATCACACCACAACGCAAGAGATTGCTTGGGTTTTGTGCTCGTTTCTCCATGTTTGGTAATGTCAGCTGCATTGCTAACTCCTTCAGAAATTGTATTCTACTTGTCTTCACGTCCTTGTAGTAATGAGGATTTTGCTCCACAAAGAGAGTGAATGCATTCAGTGCGGCTATATCCATTACGTAGTTCAGTAGTAGTAACATTTTGCCAGAATTTCCCTTTTTGTGAAGCGATGCGTCTACCTTCAAGATTTGTGCAATATAATATTTCATCACATATTAGTTCCGTAATGAAATACTCCCATGTGTCCTTTGGCGTGGTAGTTATAGTTCCTGGTGCAGGTCCAGGAGCATTGTGAAGTACACTGTGTTGACGAGTTTGTGCAATAGGTTTAGGAACAGAAGACCACATTGTACCATCTCTTCCGGTCAAAATAGTTGAAGCAGCAGCTTCTGAATCAGAAGAAAGTATTTCAATCTCACCATTGTCTAATTCACTTTCAGCCGAACTCGATGCTTCGGAGCACATGTCCTGGGCGTTTTCGAAGCATCCTCCTACATCACTGCCCTGAATACTATCTTCAGAGGATAAAACTCCATCTTCAGCAAGCCACTCAGAAATAAATTCACTCTAATTACCATCTTCTGGATTCATAGAACGCTCATTCTTCCTTTTTTTAGAACTCATTCTCACTGGTTGAAACAAATACCTTGAAAAAACTCCAAATCTCTAAATCACATCTCATAGGATGCAACACTAACACAAACCTGCCATGATTCAAGTATCCTATGCATCATTGATATTACATAAATAACTTATTTTTCAGCAAGAAAGGTGACAAGTTGTAAATATTGGTGATGCACAACAAAAGGGCTACCGGAAGAAACATGACAAATAGTATGTATTTCTTCTTGTTACAGTAATGCGGCCAAATAGGAGTATATCGCTTTATAGACGAATATTATGAACTAGATTTGAAGCTGATTCATTAGTGCCACCAATGAAGCACCTGTAAAAGCACGATGCTAGAGTTGAACGAGATCAAAATGCATTGCTATGACAATACTAGTGCCTAACATTACAAAAAAGTATTATTTCTTGTTGGGGTCTGAACGACCCCACGTATGGAAACATGGGGTAATGATACAAAATAACAAAATTCACAAAAATTGTTATTGCTACGGGGCTATAATTCCGTACGTTATAAGAACACATTCAGATGTAAGATGTCACGAACACTGAAGAACTGATGCACATTTATTGTGTCAGAAGGTGCCTTAATATACTATGTGGGGTCTGAGAGACCCCACATATGCGTTCTAGGGTTAAATGGCGTGATTTGGACTTTGGACTTCTATATCACAGCCTTTCCCCATCTGAAGGAGGACTACTTGGCAATTGGTTTCCCCCAGGTTCTTTTCTTCAGAGCTAGGTGACCCTAACGCCACCATATTTACTCCGCCCCTTTGACCCTTTACCTTAGGAGAAGAAGGCCAATCCCTTTTTACTGATACATCCTTTAGCGACTCAAAGTTTTCAATAACATGAATTGCCTCCGAGAACGACGATATGTCTTGCATTACAAAGTGCTCTTTTAGTTTATAAGGTAAAAGAATGCACATTTGCGCAATAATCTGCGACTCTTCGGCTTTAGGTTGAATCGTACGCAGGAGTTTAAAGTTTTTTGAGAAAAACTGTAAGACACTCTCCTCCGAGGTCTTGATATATGGCGCATTCAGAATTTTAGCCAAACATGAACTTTTCCACCTAGAACTCTCATAGTAGTTTATGAATTCTTTCTTGAAAAGATCATATGTTGTAACGCGATCCTTCCGTTCCGCAAACCAAAGCTTGGCGCTTTCTGTTAACAATTTTGGGACATACTTTATGTATTGCCCTTCCTCTACCCCATACAGCTCTAGCAGCTCCTCAACCTTCTCCAGGAATTCGGATGGAGTTACTGTAGTTATTAACCCACTGAATTTTGGAAATTTCATTAAGTCCTGAGGTTTTATACTAAAGACTTTCGCTTGAGTGTTTCTATTATTATCGTTAGTGTTAGAGCGTACCGGATTATCCTTTATTACCTTTGTCTGAGGTTCTACTAATCCTCGCAACCCTTTCATTTTTGCCTTCCCATGTCTGGTCTTAATGTAACTCTTCTTCTTTGACGACAGATAGCAATCACCCGACCTATCCGCCTCACTTAAGGAATCTACAGTTTCATGCTGAGTGGACCTGAAGTGGTTGAATTTTGAACACCTAAGTGCAGAATCTCCATCTGATTCTTCAGTAGAAGTGGCTTTGTCTACACCATGCTTCCTTAACGCCCCCGACTCCGAGTAATGACAACTAACCCGCCTTACTTCGATCCCATCAGCATTTGGCTCTACGAGATCCTGATCAGAGCCCCTAGACTCCCACCTATCCAAGACCACATTGAACCTTGCCAAAGAACTTTCCATCGATCTTAATGTTAACATAACATCAGCCGGTAAACTATTCATCCCTGCAGCACTATCCTCAACCCCGTACAACGAACCCCTCGGAGTTCCCTGAACCGATGAAAAAACTTCCTTTTTGACTACGGTTAAGTCACTATCACTGACAGCCTTTACTACCTTCTTTCCTTCAACAATCCGAACCGACGGAGTCTTCCTTACTACTAGTCTATCCATCACTTTCTCCACAACCTGTTCCTCCAACAATTTAAAACTATTTTCATTATCCGATTTTAACTGTTGTATTGCCTGCTGCACACCCTGTACTTCCGAGTCTAGTCTTTTAGCCAACCCCCATTCTTCTTTTCTAATCTCTCGGCTCTACTCTTGCATTCAATCCTGTACTGGGATACTGACAATGCAAGCTCTTGAAGACCTTCACTTGTCTTCATAGTGTCTTGTTTTAACTCCAACATGGATTTACTGGTATGAGATATCAACTCAGATTTCATTAGTTCTGTGTTTTCTCTGGACGCCTGATTACTTTCCTTAATAAACAAAAGCAAGGTGTCCAGAGTCACAGGCTCCTGTTCAGTTCCCATATTCGTTTCCTATACTTAATTTTTACTAATTTGAATTACCCCTTCCAAACTATCTTAATAAGACAAGTTTAAACAAACAACAAAAGGAACTTAATTCCAACTTATTTACTTTGACCTTTTTTTATTTAAACTTATTTCTTTGACTTTTTATTTAAACTTATTTGTTTATACTTATTTGTTTAAACTTATTTAATTTAATCTTACCCCAGCATCAAACGCTCCACCCTGAGTCTCATGGATCTTATTTATGACGCTCCAGGAGAACTGAGAACTCCAACCGGTATTATCCCTTACTTTGGAGTAAGCCCATCCACAGGTCACTCTCGCAGCGCCTGAAAGCGCAGGTGGGAGGAAATTTGCCGGGGGAGATCAACTACCCCAAATAAAATATGACGTCAGAAACCCCATCTGAGTATAAGTAATTTTCGTATGACGCTCCAGGAGAACTGAGAACCCCAACCAGTATTTTTCCCTTGTTTTGGAGGAAGCCCCCCCACAGGTCACTCTGAATAAAATTTAAATTACCATAAATCCTTTACTACTTATGCTATTTAATGCACTCTCAATGAGTTACAAACACACTGTACACAGTTCAACTATTAATCATAGAAAAATACAAGATTCTTGTTTCTTTAACAAAGAATGCTCGAACCAGATAATGAAAACGTCGCCTGTCAGTTGATGTACATCATGACGTTGCACACGATTTTTGTGTAATTTATCTTGCAACACACGCCTCACACGAATGCATGCATATTTGTACACTGTTAATTTTTGGTTGATCTACCTAATTTGCGTCGACATGAGCTCATGCTAAAAGTTTGGAAAACAACAGCTTACCTTCTGTAGCCGGGAAAAGACGCCATGCCGTTGTCCCTCTGCGGACTATTTGGGCACGATATTTTTAACATATCACTTACGCATCTTCCTTCTCCAAATCTTGAAGACGTTCCTCACCCATTACCGGTGTGGAAACAACACTCAGTCCTTGTCTCACAAATGTGTGATCACCAAAATTTTACGGGAAAACATTATCCCTTCTCTTCACCAACAAGCTTCTTCCGCTTCCTTTTTTCCAGAATCAACCGCTTTTTTTCTTTCTCTTCTTCTAACCTGTACCACCGTCTTTTTTGTACAACAGATTTAACTCGGATAATTTGTTAGTTAAAATAGTTGTATATTATCACAATACTTGCAGATGCATATGTCCAAGATATTTTTGTAATAAACGTTTGAACAAACTGTCTATCTTTATTCATGCGATAGCATGGAGAATATTACGCTGTAAATTTTATAGGTTTTCGCCATCACTGCAAATTGTCCTTGCGTGCAGCCGCCGTCACATCAAAATGTCCTTGTGCATAGCGAAAGCAAACTGTTTTTGGCGGTAAATTTTACGACAACGAGATCTTCAACAACAAGAGTTTAAATTTTGTTATAAAGGCACTTGCAAAAAGATGACTTTGAATTTAACTTCAAAATAACATTCACGTACAATGTGATTTAAAAATTTTACAATTTATAATGACTTACAAATGGTGCCATCTAGCGTTATTTCTTGAACTTCGTATTGTACCGGTTTACGAACGTAAGTAGATTATTTAAATGTTCTCAACATTCATTACATTCTTTTAATATTATGATGCCATATGACAATAACCGTCATAGGATCTTTCAATGCTAGATTGTCCTCGTTCAGAAACTGGCAATCAAAAGAATTCCCGTTTGTAGAAGCTCTGTCCGAAGTAGGATTATTTTACATTCAAAAAGAGGATAAAACAGTATGCTTCAAATGTGGTGGAGGATTATACCGATGGAAATACAGAAACAATCCAATACTAGAACATCGTCGATATTTTCCATTTTGCATCCTGTCTATAAACCTAATTTCAGATCGACAATGCGGTTGATGCTTTAATTAAATTAATTAATATTTGTTATCCAATATTTCCTCAATATGACGTTTATGATATTCTGCTGATTTTTCTCTCACCATTGATCTTTGTAAGGCCCCGCCCCCTCCACCTTTTTTGTCCAGCACATGCTTGGTTTGCTACGCGCTCATGCGTCTCAAAAACACACCCACGCATTTCTTCAAATGTATACCTGCACGCTGCGACATGCAGTATCTCGCAGTTCTTAGTCATGGAATCCTCTATTTCGATGCCGCTGAAAAAAAGATTTCAACCGTACACTAATTTCAAGGGGGTTCTTCAGAAAGAGAGCGATCAGCATTTACCTGAAGAACAAAAACAAGTAACTAGTCTTATACGCCAGTCGATATTATTTGATCACGTCTACTATTTGAATGCTTCGAAAACAAAGGTTATCTCAATCGGACTTTCCTCTCATCTGGATTTCCAACCTGTGGTCAGGCTACACAGAAGCGGGGCGGCCGGTGTTGAACTACAGTTGCAGGAGTGGCACGCTCTTCAGGAATTGTTTCCAGTAATCGACAATTACATCGCTATTCCAGGTGAGCAGCCTCGTGTTTCCTACCCACTAAGTGAGCAACATGAATTGCTGATAACCACACTGTACAATCGCCGTCAGATCATTATAAGGAAGAAACCAGCTTACGGTTCCCTGGAGATAGTGTTCATCGCAGAAAGTTCGTGGCGGAACTTTATGAACATATTTGTGTGCATCGAGCATGCGAAAGTTATGTGTGAAACAGTGTCGCCGTATCTGAAATCATATTTTGGAAACTGTGTGGAATCTTGCATTCTCGACCTTCGCGAACAATGTTTCGGTTGCACAGATATTTCCCCTGTCCATGCATGTAATAAGGAGAAGTTTGTGCTTTCCCATCTACATGGATGTACAAAACCTGAGCCTTTGTCTATACAAAACATCGACGGAAAAAGACTTTCCAAAGAAGTGTTTGTTTTTTGCGAGAACATGCTTGTGGAAAAAATAGTGAAAAATTTTAATTCAGTGGTTGCAGCAGAAAATGGATATGATAGTGACACAATTCCTTATGTGGGTGAGTGAACAAACTTGAAGAATAAAAACTTGTTAAATAACATGCTGATAAACTGGTGACACAATATAAACATTTTACATATGTATGTGTGTGTGTGTGCGGCTCTTTTGAATTTTGTAAATATTGGTAATAAACAGGGATAAAATATATGTCTTGGCCTTTTTTTTTCACTTATCACCCCTTTAAAAATCCTCATGGTTTATAGTTTTACTGGTAACAATCGTTAATAACAACATTAATAATTAACTATATAATGAAAAAGTGTGTATTGTGGACTTGTCGAAGATAAAGCATGAGAGCTTTTCTTCACACTGGTAAAAATCGGTGTTAATAACAACATTAATAATTAACTATATAATGAAAAAGTGTATATTGTGGACTTGTCGGAGATAAAGCATAAGAGCTTTTCTTCACACTGGTAAGAAGCTGTGTTAATAACAACATTAATAATTAACTATACAATAAAATAAAATTGTGTATTGTGGACTTGTCGGAGATAAAGCATGAGAGCTTTTCTGCACAGCGCTGGACACGCAAAGGCAAGTATCTTTATTTTCATTCTATTTCTAACAGTGATTCGCTATTTTTTCTTGTCACTATAAAAAAACTAATTCAATTTTTCTTTTATCACATCTGTCGCCATTTTGCTTGTTTTTTGTTTAATTCCTCTTTATGCATTGAGGTTAATCGAAACATAACTTTAGACTTTTACATGGAATTGAAACATAGAATGTTGCCTCCTTTGATTGAATCGAACCTGTGACTCCTCTTTGATCACAAAACAATAGTGACGGCCATCTTGCTTATTTTACCTACTCTTTATGCATTTAAGCTAATCGGTACTGGGGCCCCACACGGCAAAACAACAGATTCCAATTTATCTTTGCGTTGTAATCAAAAGGCATTTTGTTTTGATTTTTAATATCTGTTCCTGCATAAATACTAATTGGGACACAACACACTTCTTTTTTTATTATTTTAAAAACAACATCATTATCAGCCAATTTGACATTGTGAATCGAACCCCGGGACCTTTTCATTACAGCATTAACATCCTATTTCCAATTAGTTCATTTTCTCTTTGTGCAAAAAAGCTAATCGGAACTTTTAAACAAATACAATTGAATATCCAATTTCCACCAACTTTGGGAATCGAACCCTCAACCACTTGGTTAAAACATCTCGCGGAATAAAAAACACCCCCCCGCGCCGCGCCGCCCTCGCTCCGCCCCGCCCCGCGCCCGCGCCGCTCCGCCCCGCCCCGCCGCCGCCGCCGCTAAACACAAAACGCGACCGCCATATTGATTTTATTCAAATACTATTTATGGACAGATGGACTAATCGGGACCTATAATGGCGGGACAAAACAATTGGCCTCATTTAACCAGCTAGAGAATCGAACCCGCGACCTCTTCATTACCAGGCGACAACATTAACCACTAACCCAAGGCCGCCATATTGATTTTATTCAAACACTATTTATGCACAGATGGACTAATCGGGGACCTATAATGGCGGGACTAAACAATTGTCCTAATTTAACTACCTAGAGAATCGAACCCGCGACCTCTTCATTGCCAGGTGACAACATTAACCACTAACCCAACTCGATTTTCGAACTCAACCATTTTGTTGGCTTTATGTACACACAGGCTAATCGAGACCATTCAATATTGACATCGTCGCCTTGTAACCAAAGGGTCCCAGGTTCGATACTCGGTGGAGGCACATAGTGGTCCGAATCACCACTTTTCAACTGTAGGTCCAATCCTGATTAGTTTTACCGTGCATAAAATGGACTTAAAAAAACTAACTCAATCTATCAATCAATCAATATTGACTCTACCAGGAATCGAACCCTCGACGCCTCTTGTTTTACAGAGCAATAACCTTAGCCGCTAAGCTTTCGGGGTACAGCAAAATTCGGCGCCATCTTTAAATCATTTCTTCATGTGTTTGCATCATACGCAATGGTTGCGCGCGCATTTCCTCCACAGACACACACACACACACAAACATACGCACGTGTTAGGTTAGCATACATCAACAAACAACGTGACAAATCCATTGACCCCCTCCCCCACCGCTTCCGATATCTTCAACGTGATCAGACACGTTCTGCTGACTCAACAATAAAATCGCTCGTACCCCGCTACGACCGGATGTAACATAACACCAGTCGCATCGAATTTTTGCTGACGCGTAGGAACGAAGTGCTGCCTCTCTGCTATACCTACCTCGTTAGCAAGTCTATGATGTTGAGAAAATTAGCAGAACTATTTTGTATGTTCGTAATGTCTTCTAGATGTAACCTGAGAACCAAATTACAGTTGGATAATGTTGCTATTACATCCACAATTCTTCTAATTATATCCCGCCACTTGTTGCAACATTGTTTGAACAGCATTATTATTTCTCCAGGCACTAAATGTCATATATACATTCTTTCATCATATGAATTCGGCACATTTCGTGTTTTTTTTATTTCTTACTTTTTACTTAAACCTCTGTAATCATTATTGTTTCCTTTACACCATGAAAACCTATCGGCAAACATCCAGCACGTTTCACAATAAATAGCGTGTAAAATAGATGAGTAACATAACCAAAATCTTTCAATTTTCTTTAACATTATCTGCTAGTCAAAATTATATCTTGTTGCATTTCTTGTAATGACCATAATGACTTGTTCTTTTAACCTGGTAATTCATTTTCTACTTTCCTAGTTATTAACATTTTCCGTTTGCAGTTGTAGGGGCATAAGAAAATAATAGGTATGTTTGGTTAAAAATATATTTCAATGCCTTGAGAAAGAAATTCTTAATTTGCCATTCTTACTGAACCCTCCTGCACCGCGGGAGTTTTGTGGGGTGTTATTTGCGCCATTACGTTCCACCCATCTGCGTCCAGACTGGGGACATTGTCGAACTTCGTCCTTTATTTGTAAACTTGCTGGAGTGATAAGCAAGCATGGAGACATTATATTTTCATTTGCCGTAGAATGTCTATACGTTTTAGACTTCCAGAGGGTAAAAACCACTGCTCTTCGCTGTTGCATGTACAATCAGGAGGCGCCATCTCTAAAGTGACAAAAATGGTGTTGTAAGACTCCGTTTATCAGCACGGCAGCCTTGAGGAAGGAGAGGAACTAGGAAGGAAAGAAGAAAGAAGAGAAGATGAAAAATAAGAGGACCCAGAAGAAGATTTGTGGTAATAGGAAATGTAGATCTGTGAGAAAAGAGGAAGTTTTTTTAAAACTAGGAAGAGGTTTCAAAGTTAAAGAAAGGAGAAGTTAGATATGACATTGAAGAAGCAGTGCTCCAAATAAAAGAAGAGTCAGAATGAGACAAGATTGGAAGGAGAACAGCAGCCATATTGAAAAAAGAAATAGAAAAGAAGGGAAAAGTAGATAATTTGAGTAAAAAAAGAAAGGCAAGGCATGAAGAAAATCAAGACAAGAAGTGATGTGGTTGTAGACCAGGCAGATATGGGAGAAGCCAGTGTGGTGATGGAAAGAGAACGGTACGAGATGAAGTATCAATACCTAAAAGGGAATGGATATGAGGAGATTTGTGTAACAGAAGAACAAACTATAAGAGAAAAGGTCATAAAAGACTGTAGGAGGAGAGGATTCAAGAAGTGCATAAAGGAGACAGGAAGACTGCCCAGTTTCAAAGGCTTTCCAAAGATACACAAAGAAGAGATAAAGTTTTGACCAATAATCGACTGCACAAACAATATTTTGAAACCCTTGGATAGGAAGTTAAAGAAAGTGATTGAAGTGTTTGTACGACTGCAAGAAAGCAGAGCAGTAAGGAACAGTAAACAAGTTGTGGAACTCATAAAATCACTTAAGTTGGATGGGAAGAAGACGACAATGTTTAGCTTAGATATGAAATAGTATGTTCAAAAGCATCAAGAGGGGACATGTTTTTGACATTCTTAGAAAAAAATGGGACAAGACATTATAGGAAAATGGGATAATGAAAGGGCAGTGAAGGCGCTGGAAACCATTTGGAATCCCGGTCGGGCTTGGTTGTTTGTGAATGTCCATTCATCAATTTCATCATTTCATCACTCATCCCCATCTTCGCAAATTAGCCAAGAGGCATAAAACGCGAAGTAAAATAAACTAAATCAAATCAAATCAAATCAAACCATTTGGAATAACGGTTACAGTAAAATGGGGGATAAAATAATGCTAATGAGTGAAGTAAAAGAAATACAATATGAAGAACGAGGGATATTGCAGGAACTCGAAATAGAAAAGGAAGACATGATAAGCTACCTAGATATATTGATGAAAAGGGAGCCGCTTGGTATCAGACGAAATGTGCAGCTGGGGTATTCTGTCACAAGAGAAGTGATGTAAGTTAGGTGACAAAAATAATTATAAAGAATATGGAGGACAGAATCAAGAAAACGTGCACGAAAGAATGTGAAAAAGAAGACCAAATAAATAGCCTATGGAAGTAGCTGGAAAAGAATAGCTTCGAGAAGGAAGATAGACTAGACATAAACAGAAGAAGAAGGAAGAAAAGTGTCAGAGGAGGAGAGGAAGAGAAGGAAAAAGATGAAGGAAGAAAGGAAAAGACAGGTGGTTTTTCTCATATGGAGTATGGGGAAGACCAAGATATATATCCAAAGTGCTTAGGAAAGCGGGTATTAAAACTTGCAGGAAGGGAGGACAAAGAATCCTAAGAATAGCAATGAACGCGAACACGAAAAAGGAATACAGAGAAGAGGAGGAGGAAGGGATTATCTACGAAGTGAAGTGTAAAGAATGTCAGAGTGTGTACATAGGAGAAACAAAATAAGGGGATAAAAGACAGGTTGAAATAACATATGGATGATGTACGACTTAAGAGAGAGAGAAATGCGATATTTAAGCACACGAAAGAAACAGGACATGACATAGAGTGGGATGAGGTTCAGCAGATATGAAGGAAGGAGAGAGTACTAGTGATAAAATGGAAGGAGGCTAAGGAAATGCAGAAGAAAGGTGAAGAAGACACAATAAACTGGAATGGGGCACTGAAGATAAACAAAGACTGGAAGAAAGACTTAGAAAGATTGAAAAGAACAAAAGCGAAGGTGGAAAAAAGAAGGATGAAGAATGAAGAAAGAAAGGATAAGGGAAACTAGCGTGAGATAAGGAGTCCAACCACGTCTCATATGAAAGGAAATGTTTATCTAAATTGCCTGTCAGTTGACAAGAGAAGGCCACCTGCTGGAACACCTGGAAAGGAATGTTCCAGATAAACAACTTTCTAATAGTCTAGTGTCTGGAGGGGAGTGATTTTTGCGTATATGCATCTTCCTGTCATGTACATTATTTCATTTGTATTTGGTACAGAGTCTGAAGAAGACCTTGCTAGAAGGTTGAAACGTAACGTTTAGTTTATGTTTTTTTTTTTTAAAAAAATTCTGCCTTGGTCAGCATATTGGATTTTCGTTAATCATGAAAACAAGGCTTAATGGTATTATCACTCCAAATTAAGTTCTCATTTTGATTTTCTATTATAACGATGGTTCATAGTTTTTTAAGATAAATCTCATGTTATTTGTGAGAATGAAAATATCCCTGTACAGTCTTTGTGGTCTGATAGAGGAGCCTGTAGTACAGTTGGCCAATCTCAGCCATTCTCAAGGGCATAGGTTGCCATATTAACAATTTCTCGACTTAGAAATATTTCCAGGCGGTCATAGAGTAGTGTACCACCAAACAATCAGATATTTAAAAACAAAGATGACAAGTTTTTACTCGCCGCATTGAGGTCTTAAAAATGCCGACTTCGCGAAAAAGTAATATGCGTCCATTGGTCCTCGCAATAAAAAATGTTTAATTACTACACCACACGGTCGTTACGTAGCCCAGCAGGGAAAAGATGCACGTTCAGAAACCGATCTTGAAAGTGTCCAGGACGAGAAGAAAATTATGGGAAAACAAAGAGTGCGATAGGAACAGTTACAATGGAAAATACCAACAGCGAAATGAATCGTTGATGTCATAACTTAGGCGCAATTTGAAGCCGTGTGTGTTGAAGTGATTTCTGTCATTTATGAAGTGCATATTTCAACAAATAACAGTTGTTGTACTACCCTTTTTCTATGCCATGAACAGCTAACGGAAATCTAGACAATAATTTTCACTCTAGCACGTTGCATTATTCTCAATCATCCTCGAGGAATAATAATTAACAGATTAATAATGTATATCTGTAAATTTAAGCATGGCAAATGTAAACTCAGAGTTAAATTTGAAAAGAAGAAAACATTTACCATTTTAACAGACATGTTATTTCAATTAGTTGCTAGTACACTCAAACAAACTGATTAAGATTGTACTGGCAAGAAAAGTAGTTCAAAATGCACGATTTTGATAAAATATTGAATAGATATAACACTGTGATTATTGTGAAGTTATGGAATTCTATAGAATTTAATTTTTATCTATATTTTTCTTATAGATTACCTACCGCAGGATATGTGAGGATATGTACGTACATAAAAAAAAATTTGAATATTAGTTAGTCTTTGGAAAGTTATTTTTAAAGGTAGGTAACTCGGTCACAATTGCAGTAAATTCACTGAAAAAGTAATTCATTTATAGTTATTATTTTTGACAATAACTGCGTTTCCATTACTTTAAGCAATCACTTTAAGTTACTTTTATAGTTACATAATTCTAGACAAAGTATGGTATCTTCTAGAGCATTTCCTGACATTCGCTACGAGACTCGGCGGCAAGCGGACCGGCATCAGAGCTTGTCTTTCCCGGCGAACGGGGTTCGCGACAGTCGGTAGAGTCGGCTATTAAAATTACAGTTTTCATATTGTGTACTAGCCTTGACTGCAGAAGGTCTTGAAAATGATGTCCCTCTGCTGCAACACATTCCTGGCATCTCCGAAGGAAATTGACAAATCTACATGCAAGTTCGTCTACTGTAATTCTCCCGATTTCTCGTACAATACTCTCCTTTAACTCACGGATGATGTGCGGATTGTCTTTGAATACTTTAATTTATAGATTCCCCATAAAGAAAAATTGCAGGCTGACAAATCGGGGGACATAGAAGGTTTTTGAAACACCCGTTTCTTGTGAGAGGCGGCGGATCGATTTCTGAGGAGACTGTTCTAATCTTTGTCCCATCTCATCGAGATTTTCCTCAGTACGTGGGTTTTTCTTTCCACTTTTATTCAGAACTGACCCTGTTACTCTAAACTTTTTTACAAGGTTTAATATAGTGGTCCTATGTGGAACGGGAACACCAGGAAATTTCGTTGTAAAACGTCGTCGCACTTCTCCACATTCCTCTTTCCGAAGTAACACTCGATGAGATAAGTCCTTTCGTGTAATGTGTACTTTTCTGGTGCCATATTAAGCCCCAATCTTCAACACACGGACAAGACACAACACAACCGAGGGAGGATTATACTGGCGTCAGTCTGCAACGTCAACAGAAAGTGAAAGAGAGCGAATGCAGGGAGAGAGAAAAAAACAGACTGTAGCGTGCGACTGTCGCGGACCCGTTCACCGGGAAAGACAATCGCTGTCGCCGGGCCGCTTTCCACCGAGTCTCGTAGCGAATGTCAGGGAATGCTCTGTATAACATGTTTCAAATATAATTGAAACAGACACTCCATTCTTTAGCTCAAGGCAGTATAAAAGTGAAATAATTTTTCATTAAATTATAAGCAGTGGCGGCGATTAGGGGGCGTGGGTTAATAACCCCCCCCCCCCACACACACACATTTTTTGTCACTTTTGCCCACGCACTATGCTAGAACTTATATATATCAGACGAAAGTAAACTGTCCTTGCCCCCCTAGTTCTGGCACCTTGCCCCCTCAGTTTTGAAACCCAATCTCCGCCACTGATTTATAAGGAAACTCATGTGATTAATTATGGAAATATGAAGGTACGTAACATCAAAATTTCAATTCCTACGAGAAATAACTGTTAACTTCGTTACGCATTATGTCCTAGACTATGGACTTGTGACAAGTTTGAGGTATCTGGTCAAACCCAGTTAGATATGAAAAACTTCATGGAAGCATGATGCAAGCTTGATTCAAGCATGCAGCTTCTCCTGACAAACTTGTCACATGTGGTCAGTAGTTGGATTGGTTCAAGCCTGTTGCAAGTTTGCAGCCTGCCATTAAAAGCTTGCAGCAAGCTTATATCAAGTGAAGCAAACTTACTGGGCTATTTGGAGTGGCATGTGAAACTGAGTTACAATCAATTATTCTGAAAAGTAACGAATATGCAGTTGCAGTTCGTCGAAAAAGTTATTGCTGCTTAAAATCGCTGTAAATATTTGCTCTACATGTTGGTCCAAGAGAAACACAAACTTTTTCACATAAATTTTCTTTAGTGAATGATGATCAAAATGAAGGCAAAATGATGAAACCTTAGAAGCTATATATACTTGCCTTTGGCCTATCGCAAGATTCTCCTCTCTCGAACCCAAATAGTTGGAAGAACATTTGGGTCTGTTGGGAGGGTTCCTCCTCACTGTCATACCAGAGGTATGGGCAAACGTCTGTGATGTTCCTCTCTACAGTCGAGAAAAGGACATGAACCTGTAGAAAATAGATTTGCAATCAATGTACCTGAAAGTAATGCATAGTTGAACATGTTTTCATCCGCCGAACGTGCTGGGGCACTGAGTGCCCCACAACCTTTTTTCTATTTTATATCTGACGCCCTTCCATTTGGTGTCGTGTCTTTTGCGCAGAGTCATTTGCGCCGAGTTTTCTTATCGGTTCATTACCGCCGTGACATATGTCAAGACCTTCCTAGGCTTGTTTTCCCACAATCCAGAGTGTCATCATCGCCGCGCGCACTTGTGTTTATGGGCACATGGTGCATAGTGCATAAAGTGGACTTAAAACATGACGTTGCACAGCTGTGTTTACACTGAAATGTTAAACCTATCCAGAGGGTCAAATAAGAGTTTACTTATTTTAAAAGACGTTAAACAGGAACACTTGTATCAACTTTATTCCACAACACAAAATACATAAATCAGCCAATTAACTATTAATCATTTATACACTACATAAAATCCTCGAAGATCGCCCGAGCTTCTGTACTTCGAAAGAACACACTCAACACGTTTGTCCTTTTGATGTATTGATATTTTCTTCTCTTCACAGCCAATAGACCCAATTCTGCCATCTCAATTGCAGACGAGTTTCTCTTTGTTCCCGTATTTAAGGCTTCAAGCAGCACATAAACATTGGGTTACCTTTTCCCGATGACTTTGTTAAGCTTTCAATGTCATGACTCAACGGCATTATTTGTCTTATGTCTTTGGTTGCAACAGTTCCACACAGATATTGGAGCATGTTCGTTCCCCAACCACTTTTTCACGAAGTAGTCATTAAACACTGGACCTTTTGATCGAGTGGTGAAGTGTCCATGATGAGTAGGAATCCCTCTTCTACTTCTGATTCAGGGGTCAATTCTCCAAATTGCTTGTTTAAAGTGGAAATTGCATCCAGAAATGCAAATAAGGGACAGCTTTCCCGTGCGTTGTCTCTATCATTTCCATATTCTCAGCCATCTTGTCGTCTCTCTCAAGTCTCAGTTTTATATTAATACTAATTTCCCAATGTAGATCCCTCATATATACTTTCATCTTACATTCATTTACCAATCACCTTCCTTTCAATCGAAGGTAAACAGCCGCAGCTGGGCAACGTCATAAACATTGGGTTTATCGCGCGGCGATAATGACACTCCGGATTGTGGGAAACCCCATCAAGGAAGGTCTTGACATATGTCGCGGCGGAAATAAACCGACAAGAACACTCGACGCAAAGGACTCGGCGCAAGCGAGACGGACTCCTTCCATTTCTTCACACTCTTGAGGCACTGAGGGGCCCGCCCAACTGTTTGTAAATAAAACTTTAATTTGTATTATTATTTTTTATACAATTTTGTATCTATAATTAGTAATATAAGCGATCATTTTCATAGCAATATAGTTTTATATATATTTAACGTTTCTATCTATTCAGCACGACATTTTTTGAAATGATTAACAAACATTTATCGCATGAGCAACGTTATTGTAGTAATAAAAAGAAATATAAAATAAACACTGGTAAACTCAAAGAGACAAATAAATTATGTAGAAACCTTATTATTGAATAAGTGAAAATACAGTCCGTTCGATTTGGCTCTGGGCCCAGATTGCGTGTGACATGCAGCAGATGCCGGCATTTTCGTCCCATAACGTTTATTTACGCATATGTCTTTACCATGTAGACAATTATATATATATATTTCATAACGAGTACTAATCTGTGATATAAGAGTTATTCAAAGTTGTTCACGTGTTATCTCGGCCCAGAGATAAAACGAACGCACTGTATATAAATATAATAAACATGTTTAAACTAAAAGATACAGGTATATTATGCAAGAACAACAATCTATTATTGCATGAGTGAAAGAAATAAAGAAAGAATTATACATTTGTAAGTCCAAAGTCACAAATAAAGAATGTATGTACCTCACTAAATAATGGTGTTCATTTATAAATTTTAAACAAGCGAAATTTGAAACGTATATTTTTGAAGATTTTCAAATTACGCCGTTGGTTCTTTGGAAGATGCTCACCATAGGCGTCGTGTGTGGGGAGGTCGACCCCACCACCATCCCAGGGAAATTGGCATGTTTTACTTCAAGTTACAAAAAATCAGAAAGCTTTCTATTTTTATTGTTAATAATAAAAATACCGTAAAGTCATGTACTTAGTATTCGAACAGAAAAACAAAAGTAAAAACTGGATTACATCGTCGAAGAAGATGACTGTAAAATGTAGGAATTAGGTTACATTTTTTTATTATATCATTTAATCCAAAAAATGAATGATTCCACTGTTTATAAACTTCCGATAATGATAGATTTAGGTGAGAGGTCACACAAACACAAACCTTATAAGTGAAATTTCCCCCTAACGTTTGAAAACAATTGTGCTGAATTTTCATCAGTTGGATGGAGCCTCCCCATTTATGTGATAATTAAAACTTACTTTAGTAAGTTTAATTATTATTATTAATCAATACATAACAATGACTATAACCGTTGTGGTAATTATTGTTAATATTTCTACTATTTATTGTTTATGGGGGCAAAACTTCTGACCACGCCCATGTGAGTCACAGTGATTGTACCGGAATATTGGGATGACTCTGCCGGCTCCCGTGGTGGAGTGGTTAGAGCATAGTTCTACGACACCAGGAGTCCCCGGTTCGAATCCAGGCCTGGGCATTTATTATTCTGAGTGTCCATTCATCAATTTCATCATATCATCCCTCATCCCCATCTTCGAAATTTAGCCAAAAGTGGCACAAAAATCAATTGAATCACTCTTTGTTTTACGAGTGCTGTGCTGTAAAAACAAATTATAACACTTCCCTAAGGAATATTTATTGGGAATGTTTATTGTTTTATTACTGAATTGGTGAGCAAAGGACACATACTACATTCACGGTCTAATTCGCGCATCGCTACTCGAAATCCATTATTTCCAGTTAATTTAATTTCTAGAAAATGACAAGCTTTAACCGTATTAAGGAAAAATAATAATAATGCTTATATTACTGAATTACGTTTTTGATGTCTATTGCAGAAAAACGGAGATCTGGTGTCTCGACTCAGAGCCTAATATAATCGTCTGTGGAACATATGTTGTGTTTTGTAAATGTGCATTGTTTTCTCATCAGTTTCATCCGATCACCTTTCATCCTCATCTATGCGATAAACCAAAAGTGGCAGAAAAGCAAAGTAAATAAAATGAATCAATCAATCAACTAATATTTTTTCAAATTATTGATCGTTGTAGGTTATCTAATTTTTCCTTTGTGTATTGAATGATTGCATCAATTATAATCAATATTTTGTGAGATGTAGAGTCCTGCATGGGACAACTTTTGCTCGCTCGAAATTTATTTATTTATTTATTTAATTTAAACACAACAGGCGAATGCCCAATTACAGTGTTCAATATGGGATTACAGCTTTACAATCACACCCTGGAGCGTGCTACGCTCCAGCGTTTAAATTAATCAATCTTTTATTTTGGAGCTAACAGCTTTTAAGTCACAAGCGTTTAAAATCGAATATAATTTTACTGTGATAATAATCGTAGACACATTTATGTAAAATATTCCCCCTGGTAGAAACTGGTAGCCCTCAATCATCTATTTCATTTTCATATATCAAAGTGTTTTGTTAAGATAGACTAAACTACATTTTAGCTTGAAGATGACGACTTTGGTTATCATTGAACAACATCAAGTTTCATTTTCACTGTGTCTTTCACTACACGATCCATATTTTAGGGTTCACTACCACAGACAAATGACGGTGTATTTGTATACCGTTCGTTTTGCCTGGTCGAGCATTATTCGCTTTCGATGTCATGGCGAGCAAAGAGCTCTCAATTGTAGTGCTGCCTCCTAGAGGAAGAAGAAGCAAGCTACTGTTGCTAGACAAGAGTCTGTGCAAACAGAACCTGGAATGGTGAACGTAGTTTCGTTATAATGTAAAGTGTTACGCTGTTTGTGAGTTTGTGTAATAAATGTAGTTAATCTTGTTAACATATGTTTCCATCGCACAACATTATGGCGCAGTCGGTATAAAAGAACTTTACTCTTCATGGATTGCAGGATTTGCAAGAACCTTACATTTCCGTAAGTTTATTCTGTTCGGACGGACTGTCCTCATTCGTACAGCAAACTGTTGGAACAATCATAAACGTGTCGGTTTGACGCAATTTGTCATAATACGGTAAGCATAAACCGTCTAAGTCTTATAAAAATAGTGTGGTGTAAATATATATATCAAGATTCCTTCTAACGTGGAAACAAGTTATAATCTTGAAACGTACAAAGGCTTTGTCACGTTCATAGATACATTGTGATCCGATGCAGATCAAGTATAATTATACGTGAAAACTCACTTTTCATAGTTGTTAGGTTTAAACGTTTGGATTTACAGTCATAAATATGTACACAAACATAACATTTAACGCTTTCGACGAAGATTCAGAGGACATTGAAGATTATCTCTTACGTTTCGAACAGTTGTGTATCATTCAAAAGTTCAGTGATGATCAGAGAGTTCCTATACTCATCGCCTTTATAGGTGCAAAGGCATTTAAAGTCTTGAAAAATGTAGTCGCACCAGACCTTGTACAGAATCTGTCATATTCTCGTCTAAAGGATAGTCTTTTGTCACACTACAAACCTGTAACTAATAAGTTTGTTGAACGATATAAGTTTCGACGTTGTGTACAAGAGGAAGGTGAAACCGTTTCTGCTTATTTCATAAGGCTGAAGCAACAAGCCATAAAATGTAACTACGGCAATTATCTGGACGAAGCTTTAGTTGAACAAATAGTATTGGGCATACGATCTGAAGTTACTAGAAGAAAGTTGCTTTCAGTACAGTCACTAACCTTTCAGCGATGTCAGGAACTGACATTACAAAATGAAATGTTAGAGAAAGAAACCCGATTGTTAATACGATCAGAAAGTGTAAAGCAAGAGTCAGCAGTTTCACGCACCTCAACCCAATTTCCAAGAAGAACAGTGCAAGGGGACAAACATACAAAACAACATACTTATAGTTCGTCTAATCCAACGATTCACGGAATGAAATATACTGATTACAGCTGTCCTAACTGTACGTACAAACATGATTTTAAAGACAACTGTCCAGCCAAGGATTCAGTTTGTTCATTCTGTAGGAAACGTGGTCACTGGCAAAAGCGGTGTAGGAAGAGAGAGAAGCTTAAACAGAAGCCCAATAGTAATAATAACGGAGGACAAACTACTGAAATCGAAAATTTGAAGATGTCAACTTCTCATACTTCACCTGGCGAGCAAACAGCATGGTTACCTAGTGTCGTTTCATACAGTTGTGAGTCACACATCATCGGGTCACCTACGTCTAATTACCCTATATCAAAGAATCCAATGCTAAAGGATTTACTTATTAACGGCAAGTTTGTTCAATGTGAGCTTGATACAGGGTCTGCCGTAACTCTGTTCCAAGCAGATTCATTCAGTAATTGGTTTCCAACGACTGATATTAACCATTCCTCCATAAAAATATATGGCGTAGGGAAACATGCTCTTTCAGTGCAAGGTCAGGCTGAACTGGAACTTACACACTCTGGATCGACTTACTCACTTCCCGTTATTTTATGCAAGGACTTTCTATCCTATCCACTCATAGGTCGTTCATGGTTAGATGTCGTTACGCCGGATTGGAGAACTTTACTGCTACATTCACAGCAGACTAGTTCTATGCTAGTTGACCCTACGGGAAATGACCAACCAGAACATTTGCGGATGAAAATAAAATATGAATTTGCTTCGGTCTTCGATGGTGATTTATCGAAACCAATTGAACCGTACATAATTGACATACCTTTGAGAAGAGATGCTGTACCGATTTTCCGCAAGGCCTATGATACACCTTACGGTTTGCGGGCACAAGTGGAAGTCGAAATTAATAAACTAGTACAACAAGGCCTCTGGGAGGCTATCACCTACTCTGATTGGGCATCTCCTCTTGTGGCAGTCACCAAGAAAGATGGGTCTTTGAGGTTATGTGTCGATTTTTCTTCAACTGTCAACAAGATGACAGAAAATATGAAGTTCAACATTAGTAAAACTGATGATATATTTGCTAAACTGAAGAATTGCCAGTATTTCTCCGTAGTGGACCTTCAAATGGCTTATTGCCAACTTCTCTTATCAGAAAAGTCACAAATTATAACTGTAGTGAACACACATTTGGGACTCTATAAGATAAAACGGTTGTGCTTCGGGATCACAGTTAGTGGCGATATTTTCCAAATGACGTTGGCTAAAATCTTGGGAGACACACCAGGCGTCGCATTTTACTTCGATGACGTTATCGTAGGTGGAGATACATTGGCACAATGCTATGAAAGGACACTTCTAGTCCTCTCTAAACTTCAGCAACATAATGTGAAGGCTAACTTCAACAAATGTACCTTTCTATCTCCGGAAGTCGAATACTTGGGATACTGCATATCTTCGAAAGGCATTAGTCCTTCTCGTAAGAATCTAGAGGCAATATTGGACTGTCCAGAACCGTCAGACATCTCACAGTTGAGATCCTTTATCGGCATGTTAAACTTCCATCGAAGATTTATACACAATCTCGCTTCAAAGATACCACATCTTACATCTCTCTTGAAGAAAGATGTTTCGTGGAAATGGACTACTGAAACATCCAAAGAATTTAGGAACATTCTAAAGGAACTACGAGAAGCGCAACCCACAATACCATTCGATCCAAATAAACCTATTGTGCTGATATGCGATGGTTCTCCATACGGTTGCGGCGCCCGATTATGCCATCGTGTAGAAGGAGAGCTCGCTACGGTGGCATGTGCATCTTCTACACTTAGTGATGTGGAGAAAAGATATGCACAGGTAGAAAGAGAAGCATTAAGTGTAGTATTTGGCGTGAGGAAATTTGAAAAATTCCTAAGAGGACTTCATTTCGAAATAATCTCTGATGCTACGGCCATTAAGTTCATATTTTCACCAGGGAAGTCAATCTCCAAGCACGCTTCGAACAGACTACTGCGTTGGTCTCTCTTTCTATCCGGATTCAACTACGACGTAGTGACATCATCACGTGTACCTGTGGCGGACATGCTCAGCAGGTTACCTTGTCCCATAGAGGACCCAGTAGATGAGGAAGCTACATTGTGTTACAGCATGACAGGCACCAGAGCGCCAATTTCTCTACAGATGATCGCTGATCACACTAATGCTGATCCAGTGATAACCGAAGTTGCAATATATGTAGAAAGGGGTTGGCCGAAAAGGTTTAATCAACGGATAAAGGATTCCAATATTTACCCTTACTACGAAAGGCGAAACCTTCTCTCGTTAGAGGCAGGACGTCTGTGGTGGATGGGGAGGTTAGTCATCCCACAGTCGCTTCGCTCGAAGGTTGTGGAACTCTTCCATTCGAACCACCCTGGGGAAAGGACCATGATGGAGACCTTACGATCACAAGCATGGTGGCCCAAGATGACAAGAGATATACAACATTGTATCCAGACTTGTGAAACATGCCAATCCACACGTTCCAGGATCAAGAAAGGTCCAGATAATAGGTGGCCGGAAGCTAGATTTGTAGGACAAAGATTCCACGTAGACCATTTCTTCTTGGCTGGAAGAAAGTTCCTATTACTTGTGGATGCTTATAGTCGCTGGGTAGATGTCTGGCCAGTATCTTCCTTAGATACACCGGAGACCATACGCTGGATTCTTCAGTCATGCTCGACTCTCGGAATTCCACAAACAATAGTTTCGGATAATGGTCCGGCATTTATTAGCCTAAAGTTCCGTTCCTTTTGCCAACAGTTCGGGATTGAACACATCACAATACCGCCGTACCACAGTCCTAGCAACGGGCTTGCTGAGAGGTACGTATGCACGGTGAAGACTGGCATGTTGAAGGTGTTGCATGAACATCCACATCTGACTTCTTTACAGTTCGATGCAAAGTTAGCGGAGTACCTGCTGTTTTTTAGGAATTCCCGGTTGGGAGAGGAACGTAGTCTTCCTGCAGCCTCAGTCCTCACCTTCAGTCCAAGAACATGGTGGAACTGTATACGTGGTGATCATAATAGTGATGCTGAGAGGACAGAAGCTCCTCCTTTCTTGAAACCTAGGAGCAACCACAGCAAACCATACAGGACATTTTCACCTACTGAAACCGTATGGATTCAATCACCGAAGCACTTGTCACCTAACTTCAAGGAGGCAGATATTGTAGAAAGGTTGGGTGGAACTCACCTATACAAAGTGCGCTTTGCCGATGGAACTCAAAGAGTGGTACATTCACGTTGGATTCGTCACAGGACACACAGGCAACAAAACCATCCAGAAACCTGGGATGATGATAGTCCACCCGGACCAGAAGGCGCGGCGGAGAATCGAAATTCAGATTTCAAAATTACCCCACCTCAACCAGACGTTGATGACCATGAACCCCAAGACGATGACGCTGCTCCACGACCAACATCCACTCCTCATGTGCCTAGAAGATCGACAAGGATTAAGGTACCCCCTGACAGATACGGGTATACCCTTGTTAATTATTTGTTTTTGTAACTCTGGGAGGAATGTAGTGCTGCCTCCTAGAGGAAGAAGAAGCAAGCTACTGTTGCTAGACAAGAGTCTGTGCAAACAGAACCTGGAATGGTGAACGTAGTTTCGTTATAATGTAAAGTGTTACGCTGTTTGTGAGTTTGTGTAATAAATGTAGTTAATCTTGTTAACATATGTTTCCATCGCACAACATTAATCAATCTTTTATTTTGGAGCTAACAGCTTTTAAGTCACAAGCGTTTAAAATCGAATATAATTTTACTGTGATAATAATCGTAGACACATTTATGTAAAATATTCCCCCTGGTAGAAACTGGTAGCCCTCAATCATCTATTTCATTTTCATATATCAAAGTGTTTTGTTAAGATAGACTAAACTACATTTTAGCTTGAAGATGACGACTTTGGTTATCATTGAACAACATCAAGTTTCATTTTCACTGTGTCTTTCACTACACGATCCATATTTTAGGGTTCACTACCACAGACAAATGACGGTGTATTTGTATACCGTTCGTTTTGCCTGGTCGAGCATTATTCGCTTTCGATGTCATGGCGAGCAAAGAGCTCTCAATTACAAAGGCTATCTACCGTCTTCCGTACGAACTATTACTTCAGCAAAAAGCTCTTGCTAGCTCTCTCGTGAGAAGAATGTCGGTTTCGTTGTAAATATGGTTTCTTCGTCAGAGAACTGATCAAAGTTTTCACAGGTTACCAGATTTAAATTTTCCTTTTCGACAGTTTCTTTGGAAATTATTCCAACTTAAACCAAGTGAATTGAGAACCGAAATGTACCTGTTAACACTGGACTTGATTAAAAGGGGAAAGTTTCATAAGTATCAACATACTTTAACTGCAACTTAAAAAGCGACTACACTATAAGTTTAGAATAGATAATAGTAACATTCAACTTATGTTACTAAATCCTGTTGTGATAATGCTGTGATACACATTAAAATTGTCACATAACATGCTTTGACGTTCTGACTTTAGAGAAAACATAAATTGTAAAAAAATAACATTTTTATTAGACCTATATATACATACATAACACTACATACAGGAAAGGAAATGCATCAAATTTAATTAATGCATTTGAAATATATAGGCTAAATTAATACAACTATGCGTGTACTTGTTTAGTGGTTTGTCATTGCTAGTGCCAGGACTAGTTTAAAATAATTTATTTAATTTGCTATGCAATAAATGTATACATTACAATAAGGGAAACCTTATTGTAAGTATTAGTATGGACTAATTTTATTTTTACGAATTCAATACAACGTAAGTTAGACGCTACGAGGCAAAAGGGGAAAGAGTAATTTAGTTTGCAAGAAAGACTAGAAAATAGATTATAATTCCTCCCACACTTGCGCTTCTTTGTCCTTCACGAAGAGGACATAACTGGTCATTTTTAATTATTTTCTGATCAGTCACGAGCAGCGTCTAACGGAAATGAAACACAACGTAGAATATTCTACTCACGCAATGAATCAAACATAAGGAAGGTCTTGTCAACGTACCGATTCAATTTTCATCTACACATCCAACTGTTTGTTATGTTTTGTAACTCATCTGTCTATTTAGGCAAATCTCTCAATTAATGACCTTACAAGCAGGGTTGTTAAAAGTTCAGGAATTTTAAATAAATTCAATTTTGGTCCAGGAGAGAAAATCTGGACCGTAAAGAACCTTTTTATCTGTAGAGTATTTCAATTCGGTCCAGGAACATTTTTTCTGGATGAATTTAAATACAGTCCAAGAACTTCTTTCCGAATGAATTTATATTCGGTCCAGGAACCTTTCTCCGTAATAAATTCAGAATAAGTTTAAATACGGTCCACGTTCCGTATTGAAATGAGACAATACGCAACTTGGATCGAATTTTAATTTGTGCGAGAAGAAAAAGTTCCTTGAACAATCCTGCTTGCCATTACGGACCTGACGAAAAACAATTAATTATCCACTTGTGAGCATGAAAGACTAATCCAGGTGCATGCTGTTTCAAGAATCTAAAGAACAAGGCAGCGCATAACGGTTGAAGTGGGCGAAACGCAAACGCTGCAGTCAGGTTACCCCTCTCCATGAAGCCCCATTCTCTCGCAGGTGTTTCTTCCCTTGGTTGAAACATTTCGAGTCACTACTTACGCAGAAACTTGTTTTCGTTCGCTTGCTTGTTGCCTTCGTTGAAAAGAACGTTTGAATATCCATCCCATCGCACTGCAATGTAAATCTTAGGGCAACCAAGTGACGAACGAAATTCTTTAGGGACACGGCAGGGGTAGCGTCGGCACCGGAAAAGTTTGGCAATCAACAGCCCCATTTGCTTCGAATTTTCTGTCCCTGTTGTGATAGCTGTTGGGAGCACAACATGCTCACGTTACCTCTTCCACGGCCTATTGGCTGGGGTTGTTGGATTGGATGCCGGAGTAACACTTCACGGGTTGTTTGAACTCAATGTGACGTCACACTAATATGGTCTATTGCGTTGTAACACGTCGACAAGGGAGGTTTTCGAACGTGCCCCACGAGAGAACAACAGCGTCATGATTTATTTCCTGCGCTACGGTTTCTACAACCTCAGTGTGACAGTCCAGTGTAAAAACTCGCGGACATTTTTAGAAGGCAACTTATAATCGGACAACCCTGGTCCAGAAATTGTAAATAAATTCAACTCCAGACTGGGGGAGAAAATCAGCAAACATAAACGAGTTCTACACAGTGAAGAACCTTTTCATATTTAAAGCATTTGAATTCGGTCCAGGAACCTTTTTTTCCGAATGAATTTTAATACGGTCCAGGAACCTTTTTTCCCGGATAAATTTAAAATCAGTCGAGGAACCTTTTTTCCATTATCAATTTTAATTCGGTCCAGGAATTTTTTTCCGGAAGAATTTAAATTCTGTCCAGGAACCTTTATTCCCTCATCAATTTAAATACTGTCCCGGAACCTTTTTTCAGGATCAATTAAAATACGGTCCAGGAACCTTTTTTGAATGAAACAATACGCAACTTGGACCGAATTTAAATTGTGCGAGAAAAAAGGTTCCGGTCCTGCAGCGGAACCCAATAGAACCCATTAGAATGTATGGGTTCCTGGACAACCCTGCTTACAAGATTGATGTCACAATTCCAGGATGTTTGAGGAACGCACCATAAGTCCCAAACTCCGATTTTCTGTTATTCATTTAAAGTCTTACGGAATCAATTAAAGTAAATATAAGTAAATTTTTATATTGGGCATGTCTAAAGATTCTAAACAATAATCATCCAAATCATCATGTGTGGGTATAATGTTTGGTTTCAAAAGGTTAACATAAAAACTATGTGATGTAAGATTGGATTGATTTTTATTATGTGCTTTCCCAAACAGACATTAGTACGAATAAAATGACACTAAAACCCACTAAAAAAATGTTGAACATGTAATGCATCTAACTAACTAACTCTCTCGCCATCTCAAACCCGAAGGTTCATGGCTGCAGCAACACAGGCCTTCCATCTGTCCCTTTCCTGAGCAACATCTATATATCCTTTTCGATCCCTACCTATTTCCTTTAGGTCCATCTCAACAGTATCTCTCCATCTTCGTATTTAATACATAATAATGCAGGATTTTTTTGCCAAACTACTGATTGATTCTCTTGTTCATTTTTTAAATAAAAGTAGTAAAATATTAAGGTATTTTTAAATAAAACTTACAGTCCATGTTCCTTCAAGATCTTCATGCAGATCTATGCCATCGGTTGCAATAAATTCACAGTCGCCGGAATCAAATTTGACATCTCTAGTGATTATCAAAGGGTTCTCCGTTTCGCAATCTCCGTATTCTTTAATGATAGTTTTTACATCTTTGCACTGAAAGTAAATAAACGAACATTTGGAATTGTATATCTAGATTTTAAGAGGAAAGTTGTAATTACATAATCGAAAATGCAACATAGTTTCTTTAAAAGTAACCAACTTACCAGAAGTAACTGTAATGTTTCTTGCACTATTGATGTATTCTGAAGAAGTTAAAACTAAACTGAGACAAACGTTTCCAGTTCTCAATCCAGTCTTACACCTAAACTTCAGTCTACTTCTCCACTAGATCTTGCCGACCTCCGTGGCTGAGTGGTTAGCCCAGGACGTTACGAAGCTAAGGGTCCTGGGTTCGAATCCAGACCTCGGCATGGGTGTTATTTATGAATGTCGTTTCATCAATTTCGTCATGTCAACATCTCATTCACATCTTTACGATTATCCAAGCGTGACAGAAAAGCAAAGTAAAATAATCCTAATCAATCGACTTGACCCTGGTATGCAATATCCCAATCTCATCTCCATTATCGAAATTATGATACAGAAGTGTGAAAATATACTTCTTACAACGACCAGGTCATTTTTATTTATATTAAAAAGCACCTTTGACCAGGGGTAGAAGAAACTTAAAATAATTCAGGTGCTAGTGCCTTTTTCTCAGGAGTTGATTGTTGTTTGTCCAAATATAGTGTAAGAAAGCAATGAATCCAACTAAGATAATTATATATATATATACACACACATAATGACGTATGATCTTAGAACATATAATTTATTAATAAATACAAGATTGGATTAAAAGTTACTAATTCTTGTGCTGGGGTGGTCTTCCCTACCATATCAACGCAGGTTTTAAAATTTAGCTTTAAATTTTGCAGAAATTTATTATAGCTAGCAACATTTCAAAGACGTTCAATATTTTTATGATTCTGAGTTACTTACATACTTGATAAAGAAAACAAGGATTTTAAGAAACACATAATGTACTTGTTATTTAAAAAGGTAATTATTTTTTTTATAAATGAACTCGAAATATAAAAATAATATTTATATATATATATATATATATATTTAGAACTGAATTTGAAAATTTAATATTTTTCTACTCTTGCCTGTAACGAACCTATAATTAATCCGATTTGTTCTGTATTAAAGGTAAGTTGCATTATAAAATAATTTTTTATATCGCATTTCTACATACCTTACATTTTAATTCACCACTCGCGAACGAAACGACACTTTTCATTAGTAACATCCGATTTTACAGACACCCATCACGTCCTCCAGCTATTTTGAACAAGCCTCTAAGAACATAGTGTCTTTCTCCTCTCGGTCACGTGTTGCTGTTCCTAGACCAGCATAAAACACTTGTGAGATGGATAGAGTGCCTAACCTCTATATGGTCTATAAGCATACACGTATGTAGGCCCATGACGCACTACCCCAAAAGGTAGAACATTTCCCCCCGTTTATGCCGAATTAATTACTGAAATATTTTTTGTCAGACAAAATTTGCGGAAAAATACAAGGTACATTCAATAAATAACCGGAAATATTTTTTTTACAGAATCTATTATTCGAATGGAATACAACACATGATAATTATTCAACCTAGTCCCCCTCAAGTTCAATGCACCTGCGCCAGCGCTCCACAACCCTCCCAATTGCACGTGCAATGAATTATTTTGGGCATGAGCGTAACCAGTCATGAACTGCTGCCTGGACATCTTCATCATCCTCGAACCTTGAGCCACTAAGAGCGTCTTTAAGTGGGCCAAAAATGTGATAATCTGAAGGTGCGAGATCCGGGGAATAGGGGGGGGGGTGGGGTAAGCAGATGAACTTTAGGTCATTGATGGTCTCGCGTTGTCATGCAGTAACAGGACGCCACTAGACACCAGACCACATCGCTTCTTTAAAATTGCTGGTTTCAAATTTTCACGCATAAGGTTTGCTTGTGTCACCCTGTTTACATTTTGACCTCTAGGCATGTAATGTTCAAGAATTGTTCCCTTATGATCCCAAAACAAAGTCAACATGACCTTACCAGCACTTCTTTCAGCTTGCACCTTCTTGGGTCTTGGAGATGAAGAATGTAGCCACTCCATTGTAGCCAGCTTTCGTTCAGGTTCGTAAAAATGTACTCAACTTTCATCTCCCGTGACAATATGGTGAAGAAATGCCTCCCCTTCAGCCTCATACTGTCGAAAAAGCTCCCCGCACACATCCATTCGCCGGTATTTCATTTCTGGTGTCAAATGTTTTGGAACCCACCTCGCACACACTTTCTTGAACATCAGTACGTCATGAAAAATATGGTAGGCTGATCCGACACTAACGTTCATCTTTGATGCAATCTCACTCACCGTAATACGCCTGCTTTCCCTGCTTTTCCCGTATCAACTCGTCAACTCTCCCAATGTTGTTCTCCGTGACTGCAGAGACAAAGCGTCCTGGACGTGGCGAATCTTGAACACTTATTACACCCTGTGTGAACTTCTCTGCCCACTCGTACACTTGTGTTCGACTCAAACAGCTTTCACCATATTGCACTGCCATCCGACAGTGCAACATAGTTTCTTTTTGTCTGGGGGGGGAAGTAGCTGGATAAACGTACCAATAATCATAAATAATGGCTTTATTATTATTATTATTATTATTATTACGACGTTTTCGAAGACGTTATTATCCTCATAAATTACGCAAAAAGGGGGTGCAAGTCTGTGTTAAAGCATTTGTTTGGAACAAACGATTGGAAATATTTTTTCAACACCGTCAATAATGGAAATCAACCACACAAACTGTATTTTTGAATGGCAGAAAATTAATGAGAAATGCATTCCGAAGATACATGTGTAACTTTCATGTACAGCATATGTTTTACAGATATGCAACATGCAGTGACATAAAATAGAAAATACATATGCAACAAGCTAACACAAAATTGTGTACGTATTCAAACCTTATTCAACAAAAATATACAACACATATTATATAAATACATTAAATTATAGAGAACAAGTAGAATGCGAGTGAAGCGAGCAAGAAAAATTTTAGATCCAATTTTTGCAATTGAAAACAATATTGATTTAATAGGGCGCAAATAATTTCACTGGACGACATGGCATTCTCTCTTTTACAACTTCTTTTTAGATCATTCGGCGCTCATGAACGACTCCCGCCGCCCCTAGCTACAGCTCTGAACTTGACGAAAACGACAAAAGCAGATAATGCGAGTGAAAGAAACCAAAAAAATTACAAAAAGAATTTTTATTTGCATAAAATTATAAATCGAAGGGGTAATTGCTCCTCTGTGCCCCCCCTGGAGGTGGTTGGGGGGGGGGGCAATTACTCCCTTCACCCCTGAGGTTACGTCACTGTATAATACAGACATATTTAAGCAATATATGTTTACTTTAGATACCTTAGGCTCACTACCATTTAGAATTCGACATTTCCGGTGCTTCGGTAAAATTCGTACATTTCCCGTTCCAATGTTAATCAACCTTATTCTGCACAGTTTGTTTGCTCGACTAACCTTGTTTTAATGCTAATACCACGCCCTTCCCCTCCATCCAAACCAATTCTAAAGGCATAAGAATTCAAAAGGCATATCATTTGAACCCTATCTCCGCCATCACCCACAGGTAGGCAGAAAAACTATACATATTAACCAAAACTAAAAATCAGTAACAAGTCAATCAAACGATACGATCCCCCCATTTTTGTGTGAAGATATATAGAATTGATATAAAATATGTCCCCCCAAAAAATTCCCATAACGCGTCATGAACCCCCCTCCCTGTGGGCACCCCTCTGTAGCGGTATATTTGTTACAAACTTTTACAAATTGCTCTTGAGAATAATCTTTATCGTAATTAATTAGCATTTGAATCCAATTTCACTACACAAAATTTCATCTTTGTAGCAATTATAGTTTCATAAAATTGTCTGTATGTAGTAAGTTCCCGAGATAAAACAGATATCGAATGATTTGATTGTTAACACTAGAGTGCGCGTCAAATCTCCTGCATATGGCGATAGCCAATAGCAGCGCACTGCGGCGGTGCCATGTAGAAATCTCACACGGAAAGGAGACAGCGTGGTTGAGCGAAACACCTTGTCACAGAACTAGGCAAACCCTGCACGTTTGTGATTCGCTCGTGGTGCTCAGCCGTTCAAGGTCATATGCAGGAGATTTTACGGGCACTTTAACAGACAACAACACATCAAACGGCAAAATTCCCTAGCATTGATTTGATACTTGAAATGTCTTTCGGTACCTTGAGTTTCACAATTTTAGCTTAATTTAATTCTGAGATATCGAAGACTTAACTTCTGTCGATTGTTTACTTTCGCTTTAGACGTGTTTCACCTATGTCACAAGTTGTTGTATTGTGTCTTCGAGCAGCCATGATTGAGGCCAATTCTTGTAAGCATTCGGAATTCAAGTAGGTGGGAGGGAGATACTAATACAGACATTCGTGATTTAAAAGAAATATGCAGTTGGTGCAGATCTAAAGAACGCTACGTAATGGATATTTAACTGCAAAGTACAAATAAAATTGGCCGAAAAAATGGCGGCTGTGCGCATCTTGACGTCACATGAAACCCAGCTATAGGCACACACGCAATCAAATCGAGACGCTTATACCGAGTGAGGTTTTGAAACGCATCACGACTTTCGTGTGTCTCACAATGAACAGTGCAATATGCTGTATAAAATACAAAATCAGTTCCGTTGGCTAAAATCAACGTCAAGTTTATAGGGTCAAGAAAAAGAAGAAGAAGAAGGAGGATTTTTGGTAAAGGGTGATGTTGTTTCTGTCCACAAAAGTTTGTTCGTATTTTGGTAGTTTCTGAGAAATCGATGGTCGATTCTTCCGATTGTTGGCTGGAAGATGAGCATGGCATCATATAGGAAAATGTTAATCTACGAATAATTCAACAGTAATGAAAGATAGAAATGGGAATCTGCACATGTCATCGTAACAGACTGCTTTAAATTTAAAAATAATAATTCTTCATATTGCTTTCTTCGTCAAATTGATGTCTTCGGGATGATTGGATTGTAACGCCGTTGCCTTGTAATCAATGGGTGTAGATTCAGTACCCGGCGGAGGCACGTAGTGGTACTAACTCCACTTTAATCTGTTACTTCTAGTCCAGTTAACCTACAGTATGTTTGTATGAAGTTTGACAACCATCTTCAAATGATACACCCAAATTCGTCCTTAAAATTACTGTTAATTTTCCTCTCTCTGATATGTAATATCTCCGCAATACTACAATAATTTGTCCAACGACTATGATCAAACTTCAACTTTCCTTTGTTGAACCACTTACTTTTATAACTAGGTCTTCAGCAACAGCCACATTGGAAAAAATGCCCGAGTGGACGACGAGGAACACCATTAACACGAAATACATCATTTTCTCAAGTTGATTCGCAACGTTTTGATTCCACTTGTCTGCATGTAACCACCAAAACACCTGAAAAAATCGTTTAAAAAATGTCCATAACAGAAATGTAATATAGAATCCGGACGTCGAAATACAGAAGAAAATCACGCAATATATCCGCTGCTACAAGGGACTCTAGAATGTAATTGTTTCCACAAACAATATTTCGAAACGAGCTTCCACTCAACAGCTTCTGATCTATTGTTATATTTTGAAATATTACTGTAGAAGTATCACGCAGGTGCAAAAGCTAGGATTCAGATAATATAAGCTGAGAGGAAATGTTGAAATAGATCACATTTTAGGAATGAATAAATGAATTGGCTTGAAAAAGAAAACTGTTTCGAGGTTCAATGGTTTATATTCAACTTGACGTCATCACAGAGTGGAGAAGAAACAGCGTCAATTCTGGCAGATTGCACGAGTTAAATAAAATCTAGGGGAAGCTTTCTTACATAGAGAAATTTGCGATATTTTATATGCACACATTCTTCACATGATCGTGAATAATAATCATATCTTGAATCACTTCGGAAAAAGCCATACGCACAATGCTTACCCGGCATGTTTTCAATGCAGGATGTGATATGTTTGCCCGAAATATGACGGGGCGACGTCATTTCGCGCAATTAATTGTGGGGGAAGTAGTTCCCTGAATATTATCCATTAGAGCCAACTTGAGTATTCTTAGTGCAGATTCACTAAAAAAAATCTAATTTCTAGGGAACGGATTTCAAGATGCAGCACCTTTCCAAAAATATAGTTGTTTTCAAACCGATCGTTTGAGATATGAATTATAGGACATGAAATCAAGTAAAATAAAAACACTTTGCTTCACATTTTTGCACCTTCTCGTGAGATTAGCACATTTATCCCCTTTTTACCCCTTCTTTCAAGCTTCGTCACTTATTTTTCCATTTCGTTTGTGTTTTGTTAACAAATTGGACAAAAAAATAAAATGATTTTCACTCTCCTTTAGCAGCTACATAAAGTCCTATAATCTTATATAGTAGAGCTACACAATTGAATTGCAGCCCCAATAGTTCCCAATATAATGTAGCAAAACCCGCGAGAGAAAACATAGACTTCAACAATACCTATTCAGCAGAACGACAATTCTCTATGTGGTTCGGGCGCAATATATACAGAAGTCGCAGAAAAAGAGAGCATTGAATAAAGACATTTTAGCACCACCTTTCCTTTGCACCTTTCTGAAAACATTTTTCAGAAAACCTTTTCTTCCCTTTCCCGATCATAATTTTGTACTTCAAATCTTTCTATACCTATTACAATAAGGCTCATACAGTGCTTAAAAAATAATTCATTCTTGCTATGACAATGTGAAAACTATTTTATATTTTCCTTGAAAATCCAAAGATTAGACTGTATATGAATGATACAAATCTCACCATAGGATATGGTTTGATTTGGTGCTTTAAGTCCAATTTATGCACCGTAAGGCTAATCGGTACTTGGGTTCGAACCACTGTGCCATGTTCCTCCACCGGGTATCGAACCGAGGACCCACTCACCATAGGGAATTCGACCTCTATGGATTAATTAGACCAACAGCTACCGATTTGTTTTTGGTCGATATTATTGGTTTTGATGACAACTGATTGGTTTCTTTCCAAACGCCTCGTGTTCTGCACTTTCTTCCATATTTACTAGCATTGGTTGTCGAAATTGATGTCACAAATCACTCTTTTAAAACATTTTTACGGGGTATCATTCCAGGACACCGCAATTTTTAGTTCAAAATGGGTTTCTAATGAAACCAAGAAAAGTTAAATTCTCTTTCTCAGATATCAGTCGGGTATTATAAATAGTAAATTTTACTTAGAATAAAGTGTAATACATAGTTGTGATGTTGTATTTTTTTCAAGTAGAGTGGAATAATTATAAATTACTTTTACCACTGAGAACACACTGCAAGCTGCATTATTTATGTTAATTATTAATTTTTAACATTTTTTCTTCTTTATCTTGTAAGCTTATATCCAATGGAATTTTCTGTTTTCCAAAGTAGTAGTAATTGTACGTTATCGACGTTCGACGTTCTTCAGACATAACTTTAATTCATTGATTGATTGATTGATTGATTTGGTTCAAGTTACTTCTGCTTTTTTGCCACTTTCGGATAATTATTAGGATCAGGAGGAGTGATGAAATTGATGAAGAGATACTAAAAAACACCCATGCTCAGGCTGGGATTCGAATCCGGGACCCCTGGCATTGCACTAAGACATAACTGAAATATTATTAAAGAAGTAACATATGTCCAGAAAGTAAATGTCTGGTTGATGATCGTGTTGGAAGCAAAAAATTAAATATATAAAATTTTGAGTCCAAATAGTATGAATTGAACATGTCATTCCCACATTAGGAGAGTAACATATATAACCTTTTCTGTGTGTTATATCTATTAATGTTTGTCAGGAAGATTTTCCTCTAACAGCTGAAAGTAAAAAAAAAACTTATAGCAGTCATAAAATCAAGAACATTTAAAAACGCTACCGTACAAAGTTGTTGTTGAGTTCTGGGTTAAACGATGTGTGTTCGAGTCTCTACACGAGGAAGTTGTATTCCTATCTGTTGCTAGTGAAGGCTCCAACATGTGTGTTTTCGAACAAGTTCTTATAAGAAAACCTTTTTTTAGTTTCAGTATTGAGTAACTACAAAAATTGTCAAATACAATCGTTGTACGTGTGAATTTTTTGAATCGATGATTTCACATAATGTAAAACATTTTACATTTCTCATGATAAAAATGCACTACTTGTCAATATATCTTCCTATATCTACCCGAAGAAAATAGATCATTGTTAAGCTGTATGTACACGAACAAGTCGTTGAATTCAACACTTAAAAACGACAATTTGAAGTCGTTGAACAGCAAATCTTCAATGGTCTGAACTTGCACATATACAAGATCAAAGAAAAATTTGACAAGTTTACATTTTATCAAAACGTGCCAGTGTGTACAGCACGAAAATAAATAAATAGACTAGCGTGTAACGAACCCGTCTCGTCACAATTTGTACGAGTCGCACCTCTATTTTTGTGACCTATCTGATAAAAATATGTAATTAGAAATGTATCAATTTAAAAACAGGTTACAGCTCTAATTTGGTAAACTAACTCAATATTTAATGTAAGAATATACTTCTAATAGTTTATATTTCTTCCACTTGCTTACGCTAGCGTCGCCGACCCAATATAAAGGCGAGAGCGGGACTAGCATCTCAGTTTGACTCCGTCTGCGGACGAGAGAAGTAGGGCTCTGCCTACGGGCAAGAGGTAAACTCCTCCTAACAGGAGAGAGAAAAACATATCCCACTCCACCTTCTGGTGAGAGAAATTTACTCCACTTTAGTGTGAGAGGACCCACTCCGCTTTCGGGCGAGAGATATTTAGGTAACCAGACGTTTTTCTTTCATAAAACCCCGTCATCTCGGCGTTGGGGATGGTAATAGCGAAACCCCGTCTCCTCGATGCTGGGAAATTCGCTTCTTAGAATCTATTCCTTAGTTTTTGGCCTGTTACTCCTACATGGAAACAAAGCCGTTTCCAAGGTTACACTAATCTTTCTCTTTTAGATGCTTTGTTTATAAACCTTTTGTGATTGTTTTCTAACAAGAGTACTAGGTATCATATACAAAGTTGTATGGTTTCTTTAAGGGTTAAAAGTTTTTATAGTTCAACTACAAAAGGCCGTAACTATATAGAGAGGCCCAAATATGAATATATATCTGTATCTGTTAAACTATAAGTTGGATGTATAAAACTACTGTAAAAGGGTCTAAGTTCCTTTCTTGCTTAAGTTTGTGATGAAATAAACTTTTATATGTTTTAGTTAATTTTGAGTTGTCAATGAACTTAACTGGTCAACTACGTCATAGCCCACTAAGTGCAACATACACCCGAACCCTGAGTGTAAATAGAGTCTCATGCCACCGCTGGAGAAAAGGTTAGCATTATGGGTAGACTTGAAACATTTAGCTAACTAAGCTATTGGTCCTTTTCCCCCCGAGTGGACTGTTGCAAGCGATTAACCGTAAACAAGATAATAATTTCATTTCCAAAGGAAGATGTAGGGCATATTAGAAACTCAAGGAATTGTGATGTTCATGTATTTTCTCGATATTAATAGTTTAAACGTAATCTGAGACACCAAAAACATAAAAAACATTGTGAACACAACAAAATAATTTTATAAAAATCTAATTTCCACAGATATACAGATAGCTATTTTTCATTATGTTTATCCGTAGAGAAATTTCAATTTAAGGTAAATCATGTTTTACAGTTGGATGTCGAATATATTTTATTATAACATTACTCAATGATGCAGAAATATTTATCATTCTTTTGTGCATAATTGTGATTAAATAAATACAGAATGTTCCACCGCTCCTCCTTTCCGTTCTCTCAAGTCACAGACACGTGTTTACACTTTCCATGTTGTTCTGTTGCATTATCTTCACCACAGAATAGAAATAATAATAAATAGCATTCTGTACCTCGATGCTTCTCTCCGATAATTGATAAGCAGAAGCATGTGCTCTGATTGATAGACAGTTAGGCTTGGATGGCGTCATTTAGAAGCGTTTCTAATTAGAAATTATTGGACCTAACATTGCACTCAATGAGAAACATGGCGTTGTCTCTGACGTCATTTCTTTTTAAACGTTCAATTCAACGACTTGTTCATGATCTACTTGATCGTGTACAGTATGATCCATGAGTATTACCGTCCAAATTGTATATCCAAATTGTATATATGTTCGTGCACTTTATTTGACCAATAAGAGCTTCAAGAATTAAAAGAAAACTCAAAACAAGCTGTTGACAACTTCTGCACCAGCATACAAAAGAAAATTAGGGGGCATGTTGGGGCAGTTACCCCCCGCCCCAATTATTTCTCACACATTATGGCCTCCTAACGCTAAGCCTTCCTTACAAAGAGAAAAATCAACAATCCTTGCGCCTCCCACCGCCACCCCCCACATTTGGCACCCAATCGCCGATACTGATTTCAATGTATAAAGGATGTGTTGCAGTATGGTGTCGTTCCTGTAGCCTTCTTTAAGAACATGTTGTCACAGGAAAGTCATCCCTGTAGATAGAGTTAAAAATTATCGCTAAAAAGGGTTATTTGGGTGTGGAGGGAAACTGTTTTCCACAGCTTTTTTGTTAGGCTTCTGTCGACGTTTTTCCTTTGCAAAATTTAGCACTACGTACCTCAAAACTCACAACTGAAACTGCAAGTGAAATACTGTAGGTTAACCGAAGTTGGCAAAATGCCAAAATATTAGTTTTTTAAAAACATTTTCAGTAAGAAATCATACATTCAAAAAAGCCGGCTTTTTTTAAAACTCTGACTGTAGACCCATTCACAGCGGTAAATAACAATGCTCGTACTGTTTCATCATTCGTTCGATTTCATTGTTCAGTAAGAGTCACGTTCATTTTGCTGATACATCTTCCACACTCAGCCGTTGATATTGGAATGGTCTGTAGTTTGCATGCAGTTCATTCAGCAAAGCATCTATTGAGCTCGTCTTCACGCTTTGCATTAATTGCGAACTGAACAGTTCCTTTCTATTTTAACCTACCGCACAACAAAGTTATTTCTTTGTCACCGTACAACATATGTTCTGTTACATTTTCTGGTCACTTCTCATGATTCAAAACAGATGCTTCTCCTTCGAATATTTCATGATCTTCAAATCTGGAATTAATGTTTATCAGTAAGTCCCTGAATCAAATGCTACCGAGAATATGTTTTTCTCATCGGCTTCAGGTGTTTCAGTTAATGGTACACTCATAAATACTTTGTTTTGAGAAAACTAAAGTTCTATATCTTTGCACTTTCTACAGGGTGATTTTTCATTGAAGTAGGTGCTTTTTTGCCACAGCCAGTTCCTGCCGTGCAGCAATTACACTAGCACTTGTTTTCTGTGGAAGCAATGAAAACAAATAACTCAGTTGGCTTTTTAACATTCCTTTGGACTTTCTTTTTCTTTTCAACAGATAGCAGCACTGAACTCATTACTTGAAATGAATTGTACTACAATGATAATCTACGTTGGGCTTTTAACACGCTATCTTCTATCCAATATAGCAGTTATGCAGGATTTATGACTTTTGGAAAGAAAATCCAAAGCAAGCAACTTTCGTAGAAGTGGGAGATCCACCATACAAATTTAGAGTTAAATATCTTGGGAGCAAATTTTTACTTAAGAAAATGGCCAACATGACATTTCCGAGGGCCTCCCCGATGGCGCAGTGGTAGGTACAACAAAATATAAATCCAGACTACCTATACTATAGTATTCTTATAAGGACATTAATAAATTTCTTGTTAATATTTTTCGTTTACCTAATGCACCATGCTTCATAACAGATTAGGCTACCTTAATATGGATTCTCCCAAGAGAATTCATTTTCCTGCCTACACAGGTAGAGATATCAGGAAGACAATCCCTACAATTTCAAATAATATATATCAAGACTACATGCAGTCAAATTGCAATGTGAATAACTCATATATACAGATGCTTCAAAATTAACGTCTGAAAAAACAGGAGAAGCATTTTGCTGTGATAATTCTGCAGAATTCATTTTTTGTCTTTTGCCATCGTATCTGTCCATTTACACTACAGAAGCATTCGCAATACGACAGGCATTGCTTTATGTACAAGAGAAGAAGTTGAATTCAGTTATAATTGCAACCGATTCTGCCACTGTGCTATTTCATTACAGTTTGCGTCATGGTCATGTCATACGGAATGTTATATTGTTAACATAAGAATACTGACACTGAAATAAATGACATTGGGATATGATAGCAACTTTATTTGGACATCTGGACATTCTTTAATAGAAGGGAATAATATAACAGATACTTTTACAAAATATGCAGCGAATCAAACAATCCAACGGCCGCTTTCAATAAAGTTTCCGTCCGTAGTTATGAAATCACACACTTCACTGACTCGCAAAGCTTGTGGACAAATTTTGGTACTCAATGCGGTAAGGTGTACTATTTATTCTCTGCAAGAATGAAATCCAAAGGAATGTTGGTTTAAAAACATTCGACTTTCGCGGAGTTCCCTCACAACTATAAGCGCTGCAGGTTAAATCACACTATCGCCGCAAATCATCTTTACAAGACGAATTTAGTGCCTTCACCAGTTTGTTTGTTTAATGAATATACTGCAACTCCAAACCACATTATATTTAAGTGCAAACTTTATGAAACATACAGAGAACAATTTTTACAGGAACTGTACATGAGTGGACCTCAAGCGCCACAAAAATGCAAAATATCTCAATAAGTCGAATATAATTCTGTAAATGTGTAATGACATTTTCGAACTATTTATTATGAAAGGAATAATTGTGTGTAAATATTATGTGCATACATGTATATAATACCAATTGATAAATTGTTAACTGGTGCATGGATTTTGTCCACAACCAATAAATATTTTTTATAAAAAAACAACAGCTATTTAGACTGGTAAAGTTGTTGTTGGAACTTGTATCTTTTGAAATGCGTCAAACTCTGTTAGTGTTGACGTCACTTTTCTAACTCTGCAGAGAAAGTGAATGAACCCACCTAAATGTCTTTACCTGACGACGGACTGAGTTGGAAAACAGGTGAAGGTAGGGGAATCAACAGGAACGTGGTGTTATTGGTTTGCATTAATTTCGTTTCTTTTTTGGCGATATGCTGAAATAAATTATTACGTGCAGAGACTGTCGTGTATTTTCGTTTTGTTTTGTACAACGTCAATAGCGATTGTGATTTGAAATGCTGTAAGAATTGTTCTTTCGCCTTTTCATGCATCAAATGAAAAAGCAAAGAAACGTGAGTAAATCTGTACTTTGCTTGTAAGTCCACATACGATACAAGATATAAGTAATTATAAAACTGTGTCTAACTTTGAAAATAGTGTTGTGTTACTTATTACCCAGCAAGACCTGATGAGTGATAAAGAGTCTCATGTTCCCGACACAAGGAAGGAGCAGCGGACTAACTTTGTGACTGGATATCCAACGGAAGGACGATGCAATAGTATGCTGATCTACCACTTAACCCCACAAAGAGAGATATAGCAGAGTACATGATTATGCAGGAAAATTATGATATACTACATGAACGAAATAACAAAAAAAGCATAAATAAAAAAGCTACTACTACTACACAAATAAATGACAAAAAAACATAAGCGAAAGAGACAATTGTGTATATACACATCATATTTAAATAGCCATTGGTTTTCATTAAACCATTGTCATTGTCTGTGAAGAGATAACCGTTTTACTAAATAGTGTCATCGAATTACCGCATAAGTAGACAACGTTCCAGCGAAGTAGCCATTATACTAGCAAGGAACGTCACATATTCTTATGTTAGGAAAAATTACAGCTGAGGACAATATTTTCCAATTGCAAGGTTAGCTGGAAGAGGGCGTAATTCAGTAAACATACGAAAGTTATCAAGCACCCTTTAATAATGCTGGAAAATTATAATATTTATATGCATGAATTTTGCCATAATCCAGCAAGATATGTAGACTTCAGATTGTTTTCGTTGATATATATATATATATATATATATAACGCTCCAAATAAAATTATGCATGCAAAGTTAAGTATTCTAACGTTTAAGAGTGGTACGCACAGCGCGCTACGAAACCAGGGAATCCGAGCTCGAATCCTGGGTAAGTCATGGATATTTGTGTTTGTCCCAAACGAGGAAACTGAGAAGTGAGTAGAAATAATGGTACATGTGAAAACAGAGAAATATAGTGAATGCCGTGGGAAGCTCCCGCTTAGGAGCTTTCGTTATAATAATAATAATAATAATAATAAAAGTATAGAGTACTGGAAACGCCCGTCGCCTCGCAACTAAGAGATCACGTAGTTAGCATTTCTTTGATTAAAGTGGACTTAAAACCAAATTGAAATTAAACAGAAATTTACGTTAGTGAAGATATAAACTTGATCATATTATTATATCTGCCTTCTTTCTTTGAAGCAAGACCTTTCTTAAAACTTCAACCGACGTGTACCCATCCTTCCCTTTGAATTGTTGGATTGAATCAAAATTGTGCACGGTATATTGCTTCATTGGCATCCGTTGAAGGTGGTGTCCTCGAAAAATATTCACAAGTTGTGCAATGAGAACCATCCCTTTGCATTAGTCAGAATGAAATGTCATTATGTTAGCGATAGATTGTTTGTAATAGTATCGTCTAGTTCGCTGCACTTCTTGACACTAGGTGTAGTGCAGGTGTATTCCGGTGGCAGGCTGGTTCAAGGAAATGACGTCCAACCATGTATACGGAAAGCGGTGTTCAAGTTCAGAAAATTGAACAAATGCCTGTCTGCTGTTTTAAATGTTCATTTCATTAGTTACCACACACCACGTGACCATACACCACATGCTACACATTTCCAGAACGTAATGCAAACGATGCAGGCACCAAAACGTGACACCAAATCAACGAAGTAGAGGAGTCGGTATTGCACCGTGTAACCTACTAGACTGTTCGGTGCAAAGAGAGTCAAAAAGTTCAGCGAACTAGACTGGGATAACATATGCTTGTGGGAAACATATATTTTTATTTTGGTCTGAGCCGATACCGATGCCGATGTAACGGTATCAACCCATATCAGTGGTATCGCTATCGGAAAGTTTACGGTTACCAATACCGACCGAAACTGTTCCGGCATTTTTATCCTTCACAGGCTCTGCAAAAATACCTCTCGACACATTCACGAAGTCTAATATCCTGGAAATTATTCAAAATTAAAAGTTTCTCTCCTTTCGCATTCGTTTTGTGTTTAAAAAATATTTTAAAGCAAATATCTTGGTCATTCCATGCATATCATTTGAGTGGAATACTTGCACACTATTGTTAAAGAATATCTTGAAAACCTTACAATTATTGAAATTTTCAAGTATCGGTATAGGTGAAAATCGGTGAGAGTATCGGCATCGGTATCGGTATCGGTATCGGCTCAGCAGTATTTCTTCTTAATTTGCTCAATTTGGAATGCATAAAAATTCAACAACGTACGTGTGAATCAGAAGTTTTATTTTCCAAACTTATTACATTTAATTAGCTGAATAGGATAGACTCGTTTTGACAAAACTACTCACATTTCCATTCTATCCAGTGCCTGTAAACATTTCTGTACCCTGTGGCGGTTGTACCTCAATGGTGAACTTCATATAATAGCACCCTATTTGTGTCCCTTCTGCATTGAACGATTTGACGGTGACCATGTGAGTACCTCCCAAATGCTTCAACTGATCCACCCACTCCTTGATATCTATTACGAGTGGTTCTTCCCTTACAAGACGGCCCTGGAAAGAAAATCAAACACAGAAATTATATTTGTTCCTCAAAACTAATTTAAAATATGGAAGGTAATTGAATATTATTCTCGGTTTTGTTGTGGCTCATTTTAAACTTGAAACAAGAAAACATCAAATGGTGTGCAAAATTATATTTTATACGCCGGACAGTGAAATGAAACTTTTTTTTCTTTCTTTGCTTTTTATCTAAATTTAGTAGATTTCTGCATGTAAAGTTGCACAAGTGTGCTGCATTTTATCATATATATCCACATATATATTCAAATCTGAGTTAGTCCTTGTATACCTCAAGAAGGAGAACATTTGGAATCTATGTGCAGTCACTTATGAGCCACCGCGAATGTCTTTCCACAAGAGGCGTAACTAACACATTCTGCGCCCCCCGCAACTCTCAGTTGTGCGCCCCTACTCTTTTAAGAAGAAAAGTGTTCCTGTCTAAAATATTAATACAATTAAAAACTTTCTTAATTTGTCAATTTCACTGCGCCCCAGAAGCTAGTGCGCCCCCTCCGCCCCGCGGGGCTTGGGGGTTGTGATTTACGCCACTGCTTTCCACCCATGTGTGTCCCGGCTGAGGCCATTGTCAAACTTCCTCCTCTATTTGTAAACTTGCATAGAGACATTGAATTTTCATTTGCCGTTAAATGTCTATAAGTTTAAGGTATCCAGAGGGCAAGAAACCACTGATCTTCACTGTTGCATGTATATTCAGGAGGCGCCATCTTTAAAGTGACAACAATGGTGTTGTAAAGCTCAGTTGATCAGTGTTGCAGCCTTGGGTCGATACCTGATGTAAATTTTATCTGTTTAAGGTCTGTCCTGTAATATTTGTCAGACTTTTAAGGCTTTCCTTTGACTCTCTCTCGTACATTAATTTTCTTGTACAGTAAAGTCTCCATAGTTAGAGGTGGACGCGACTAAGACTGACTTGAATTACAAACTACTCGGACTGCACGGAATTTCCACAGAGAAGATATGCAAAGTGCTGAGGAAAGTGGGTATAAGAACTTACAGGAAGGAAGGACGCACTTTGTTAAGTGTAGCCAGCAAGAAGAAGGAGTAAAAGTGAGAGGAAGAAGAGGAAGGGGTTATCTACCAGGTGAAGTGCAGAGGATGCGAAAGTGTATGTATAGGGGCAACGAAGAAGAGGCTGAAAGGCAGGTTAAAGCAACATATGGATGATGTGAGAATGAAGAGAGACAGGAATGCCATATTCAAACACATTAGAGAAACGGGACATGAAGTAGAATGAGATTCGGCTAGGCGAATAGGAAAAGAATATGAATTTTGAATTTGAATTTAAAATTTTGGGTGCGTCAGCAATAAGGCTATTTTGCACCCGTCACATTATATGGGGTCCAGCCCCTTATCGTTACACATAACAACTCGAACGTTGCATAACTAAAATCATAAAATCATAAAATAGTAAAATGTTCTGACTTTGAATAGGAAAAGAGAAGAGAGAACTAGTGAGAAAATGGAAGGAGGTCAAATAAATAGAGGAAAGGAGAAGACATCATGAATTGGAATGGTTGACTCAAGATAAACAAGGAATGGAAGAATGTGTTATAGAAAGTTGAAAGGATAAGAAGAAGGAAGGAAGGAAAAAGTAGAAGCATGAACAAGGAAGAAAGAGAAGAGGAGAAGTCCATGGGACGAGTTATTCTATACCCAAAAGGAAGGAGGGGTGGGGGAATGATAAATAGGTAGTTCCAGACTCTTGCTAATCTTGACCTGTCAATAATCTGTCAGTGTGGTAGGCCCATTAGTCAACTGTCAAGAGGTCATGTGAATTTATTTCCTTTGGAGAAAATCGTCCAAGATAAGGACTGTCAAGATGATTTGTTTTTGTGTGGCTAGTGACCCTGCTATACGTATGTAATCTTTCTGTATCTGTATTTCATCATTTTAGTTTAGTTCTTCGTCTGAGGAAGACCCTGATACATGGTTGAAACGTTACTTGTTAAGTGTTTCTATTGCTTAATAAATCTGCCTTGGTCAGCAACTTAGTGTTTTTAATATGGAAACAATGCTTAATTATATTACTATTGGAATTTCCTGTGTAAAACCAGAAGAGGCGAATTCAATATACCTAACAAAAATCTACAGTGTGTGAAAAAATAGATAAACGTTATTATCATGAATATGCATTATCCAGTACAGTTGTAACATTGATGTCAGGAAAATATAGTTAAGCAATATTGACCTTATATGTGAGAGGAATGGTTAAGTGCCACTTGTTTCAGGACATTGCATTGTTTCTGTTCACAAACCTACTTATGAACACTTATCAGAAGAAACCTCCGATTTCCCCCCTCGGATTATACAGAACACATTTGTTTAAAATTCTCTACAGAATTAATTATTACAAAATCAAAAAAAATTAATTTCGCCGCTGCGTATCATACTGAGCAAAACTTAATGGATCGTCGCGTCATCATATGCTTTGAAAGAAACATTTGACAATGGAACACAGTATGAATTGCTCTACAAACGTGCTTATTACTGTGCAAGTAACAACTTGCTCATGTTTCGATCACATGTTTGCAGTAGATTGGTGGAAAATAGGAGTTTGTGCGGAATGCACAGTATTTTCTAAGGTGCTATAAAATGAGTTTAGCGAAAAATATTCGTAAAAGTGACTGCATGCGTTCAGACGTAACGACATTTACTTCAATGTAAACCATGGCTTACTTACTCTAGTGTTTCAAACCTCACAAAATTTCCCTGCCTTCAATTTGAACGATATGAATCATAAATATTACTCCGTATATAATATTATTCCTCCAAATTAAGTTCTCATTTTGATTCTCTATTATAATGATGGTTCATATTTTTTTTTTAAAAAAAAAAAAAGAAGAAGTCATGTTATTTACAAGAATGAAAATATCTCTGTACAGTGTTTCTGGTCTGATAGAGGAGCATGTAGTACAGTTGGCTACTTTCAGCGATTCTCAAGAGCTTAAGACCACATTAACAATTTCTCGACTTAGAAATATTACCAGGCGGTCACAGAGTAGTGTACCACAGATCAATAACATATTTAAAAATAAAGAGGACAAGTTTGTACTTGCCGCACTGATGTCTTAAAAATGCCGACTTTGCGAAAAAGTAATATGCGTACATTGGTCCTCGGAATAAAACAGGGAAAAGATTCACGTTCAGAACCCGATCTTGAAAGTGTCGAGGACCAGAAGAAATGTACGGGAAAACAAGGAGTGCGATAGGAACAGTTAGAATGGAAAACAACAACAGCGAAATGAATCGTTGATGGGATATCTTAGGCGCAATTTGAAGCGTGTGTGTTAGAAGTGATTTCTGCCATTTAAGAAGTGTATATTTCAACAAATAATAGTTGGTGTGCAACCCTTTTTCTATGCAATGAACAGCTAACGGAAATCTAGACAATAATTTTCACTGTAGCATTATTTTCAATCTTCCTCGAGGAATAATAATTAACAGATTAATAATGTATATCTGTAAATGTAAGCATGGCAAATGTAAGCTCAGAGTTTAATTGGAAAAAAAAAGTTTACAATTTTAACAGATATGTATAACGATCAAATCTTGCTAACTATCAGTAAATAGATTAATTACCGTAATAAGCAATACAAAGAATTGGATTGTGGCTTTTCACCGAGAGTTGCACTGTGGAATACGGAGGACAAGTCAGTTTCCCGAGCGAAGAGGCCGATCCTCGGGTAAAAAAACCAAAAAAAAACACAACTTTGGAACCAATGAACGGATTCGAATGAAATTTAAGACAGCCCAGTATCAGATTCTGATCAGCAAAATCCCAACAGTACAATATGATAGGAGGTTAATTAAGGGAGATATTAAAGGTTAAACAGCGAGAGTTAATGACAATAGGTACAGACTCCCCGACGCTCTCTACGAAGCTACCGTGCAGGATACAATGGGTCCGGCGGAAGGGTAGCCTCCCTTCGAGGAGTCGCTGGAGATAGGTCAAGGAACTCAAATTACACGGGCAAAGATAGAAGGGTAGAATGCCACGGTTTGAGTACGAGTTAACGAGGCTTAGACAGAGAGGATATGATAACGAACATTTAGAATAACAGATAAATAGACAAGCGGAGAACAGGGATTTTTTTACAAGTACCCGCCTCGTGTGTGTAACCGATCGGTGTTGTGTATAGTTCGCCCAGGATTGTTTACAAACACGATGGAGTAGAGACCGCGAAATGCCCCATTGGGGGCGTTCAACTCCCTGCCTCCCTCGAAGATGCTGAGATCCAGAAGTGTGAAGCCTTACCGTCTAGAAGCCATCATATTCATCACTCCGCCAAGAGCATCATCTCCAAGGGGATTACGTCAAACATATCCGGCAAAGGTAAGCCGTGTGTGAAGTGAAAATGGATAAGCTTCGTTCGCCCCATCGTAACTATAAACGCCCAATGAACTCGCATATTTACGTATAAATTACTCATTGACATTGCTTATTACGGTGATTAGATCGTACCAGCTATAATTTTATCAAGTGAATCAGAGTACAACTTTCAATTATTCAGTTAGGCAAAGTACTTAACCTTCAGATTGTACGACACTATAAATTGTGTCGATGTAATTATATAACGGTGATCCAAGTTAACCTCGAAAGTAACAATATAAAGATTGACCTAATAACATTCAATTATACCTGCATAAAGGAGTAGTGTTTTTCGTCCTACCTGAACATAAGATACACGGAAACGGAAACGTGAACGTAAAAATAAGAAAAGATTTAATCAATGTTACTATCTTTAAACATCACACGAGACTAAATTTGTATTAATTAATTATGTCTTTTGGAATGCCGAAGTATGCGTGAGAGAGTGAATGTAGAAATGAAAGGGACATTAACGTAAGTGTTTTATGCATGTCCTCTTATCTAGCAATTATATCATATAAAGTGAACTAACCCTTTGGTGTGTAATTTGTTCTACCCTATGCAATCTCTTGGGCTCCAACTGATGGCACTTACCCTGGCACAAAAGGTAAATATGGTATTAATGATTGCCTTTATTTATTTGTTTCTTGTTGGTTTACATTACCCATGTCGTCAGGCACAAACATAAGGTAGACGCGCGTTACATATGTTATTCCAATTAGTTGCTAGTGCACGAAAACAAACTGATTAAGATTGTACTGCCAAGAAAATTAGTTCAAAATGCAAGATTTTGATAACATATTGAATAGATATAACACTGTGATTATTGTAAAGTTATGGAATTCTATAGAATTCATTTTATATCCCTATATTTTTCTTATAGACTACCTACCGTAGGATATATGAGGATATGTACTTACATAAAAAAAAATCGGAAATATTAGTTAGCCTTTGGCAACGTATTTTTTAAAAGTAGGTAACTCGGTCACAATTGCAGTAAATTCACTGAAATAGTAATTCATTTATAGTTATTATTTTTGACAATAACTGAGATTCCATTACTTTAAGCAATCACTGTAAGTTTCTTTTACAGTTACATAATTCTAGACAAGATATTTTATCTTTTATAACATGTTTAAAATATAACTGAAACGGGCACTCCATTCTTTAGCACAAGGCAATATCAAAGTGAAATAGTTTTTCATTAAATTTTAAGCAGTGGCGGGGATTAGGCGGGACGTAGGATGACAATCCCCCCACACACACACATACACACTTTTTGTCACTTTTGCACTATGCTAAACCTTATGTATCAGGGAAAAGTAAACTGTCCTTGCCCCAATAGTTTTGCCACCTGGACCCCTCAGTTTTGGAACCCAGTCTCCGCCACTGATTTATAAGGAAACTCACGTGATTCAATATGGAAATATGAAGGTAAGAAACCTCAAAATTTCAATTCATGCGAGAAATAACTGTTAACTTCGTCATTCATTACGTCATAGGCAGCATGAAACTTGTGACAAGTTTGAGGTAACATGTCAAACCCAGTTAGATATGGAAAACTTCATGGAAGCATGATGCAAGCTTGTTTCAAGCATACAGCTTTCCCTGACAAGCTTGTCACATGTGGTCAGAAGTTGACTTGTTTCATACCTGTTGCAAGTTTGGCGCTTGCCATAATATTCTTGCAACAAGCTTGTTACATGTAAAGCTTGTATGAAGTGAAGCAAACTTACTGCGCTATTTGGGGTGGCATGTGTAACTGAGTTGCCATTAGTTATTTTGAAAAATAACGGATATGCAGTTGCAGTTCGTCAAAAAAGTTATTGCTGCTTAAAATCGCTGTAAATAATTGCTCTATATGTTGGTCCAAGAAAAAAAAACGTTTTAAAATAAATTTTCTTTAATGAATGATGATCAAAATGAAGGCAAAATGATGAAACCTTAGAAGCTATATATACTTGCCTTTGGCCTATCGCAAGATTCTCCTCTCTCGAACCCAAACATTTGGAAGAACATTTGGGTCTGTTTGGTGGGTTCCTCCTCACTGTCATACCAGAGGTATGGGCAAACGTCTATGATGTTCCTCTCTAGAGTCGAGAAATAGGCACGAACCTGTAGAAAATAGATTTGTAATCAATGTACCTGAAAAAAAATCATGCTTGAACATGTTTGCAGCCAGTCCTCCATCGAACGGGCTGGGGCACTGGGTGCCCCAAAACCTTTCTTTTTAACTTTCTGACGGATCACACAGCTTCCCTTCCATTTTTGATTGATTGATTGATTTGGTGTTTTAAGTCCACTTTATGCATAGTAAGGCTAATCGGGACTGGACCTACAGTTTAAAGTGCGATCCGAACCATTATGTGCCTCCACCGGGTATCGAACCCGAGACCCCTTGATTACAAGAAGACGACGTTTAAGTGCTTACAACCACAAATCAATCAATCTTACAACTTATTTTCATTTCGATCATTCGGCGCCCGGGCCGACTACCGCTGCTACCTAGCTACGATTCTGAACTTGATAAGACTAAGAAAAGCAGGAATTGCGAGCGAAGCGAGCAATAACATTTTACGAAAAGTATTTTTATTTGCACAAAATTTCAAGTTGTGGGCGGTAATTTCCCCCTGCAGGTACACTTCGCCGTCAATGTTTGCCTCCCCTTGCCCCCTAGAACTCATTTCGGTCCAAGGTTGGGGGGGGCAATGCCCCCTGCCCCCATGTGGTTACGCCACTGCTATCAATGTTAAGTCTTAGATTATCACGGGAATTCTACTTGGGGGGGGGAGAGGAGGAGATTGAGCATTAAATTGGAGGGAGAACTCTCGAGGGGGAAATGTCCAGATATTGGATATCAATGTTAACTCTTAGATTGGAACATTATTTTTATAGTAAGGGGGGAGGATCGAACTTCAAAGTGGAAGGGGAGATGTTTAGCGCTTTGGTATAAAATTCGTATGCTGATCATTATTTAGGCTATCATTTTTGGAAGTCCTATGTTATCAAGTGAATTATTCGCAAAGCGGGGTGCCAGTGGCATAACCATCCTCCTTTGTTCTTTCTCTCCTTCAACAAACATTGGGTAGATGAAAAAGTAGTGAAGTAAAATGTAGCATCAACTACTAAATTAGAAATCCACGGGTAACTATTCGTTATTTTACGTCACACTCTCGGATAATGAGGATGAGTGATGATTAGACACAGCAGTAGCTACAGCGGAAGACAAGGGGCATGTGAACTATGAAAATTATCTACTGTTATCTGTAAACAGTAATACAGGTTTTCAGGAGAGGTCAGTTTCAGCGCCCTGTTCCACCATCTTTCGATCCGCCCTTGTACACTGAGTGTACTGGAGGCAAAATAAATGGGTGCTTAAGGAGCAAAAAGAGAAAAAATTGAAAGGAGTAAATGTGATAATAATGACTAGTATTAGCATTATTGCCAGTTTCGAAAAAAATACCCCCAAAATTTTCTGTCTCGCTTCTCTCGCATTGCCACTCAGTGTACAAGGGCGGATCGAAGAATTGGGGAACAGGGCGCTAAAAGTGACCTCTCCTGAAAACCTGTATAATTTTCTACAGATAACGGTAGATAATTTTGATAGTTCACATTTTGTGATAATATTACATACGAAAATGTAATAAAGAGTTTCTCATTGTCTTACCATTTACTTGATATTGTACCATTTTTCAACCCCCTTTTCTTAGTGATACACCCTTTTCTTTTTTGCACCCTGTGAAATTATTGACGCCAAGTTAAATTATGTTAATATTCTTGTAAGTTTTCAAAGAAATACATATAAAAAAATAACTGGAAAAAGAAACACGACGTAGGAACTTCTATTCACGCAATGCATCATACAACAACGGCATTGACAACGTACCGATTCAATTTTTATCTATACATCGAACTGTTTCTAATTTTCGTAGATTTTCTGACTATTTAGACAAATCGCTCAAAACGAGATTGCAAATTGAATAATCTTACAATATTAATGTCACAATTCAAGGGTGTTCGAGAAAAGGCACCTAAGTCCCAAAGTGCGATTTTCTTCTCTTTTTTTTAAAGTTTTACTGAATCAATTATAGAAAACGTAAGTAAAAATTTATATTGGGCATGTGTATAGATCCTAACACTGATGATCGAACATGTACATCAAGTGTGTAATGTTTAGTTTTAAAAAAATAAACAAAAACTGTCTGCTGTAATATTTATTTATTTATTTATTTAAGTGCTTTTTTCCAGAACAGCCTAGAATTATTACGAAATATAAATAAACTAAAAATCGGAAATATATATTGTGTTCAACATTTAATGCATCTACTAATTTGAACTTGTTACTACTAGGTTTAGTGCAGGATATTTATCCAAACTATTGGTTCATTCTTTAATTTATTCTTTGAATAATAGTAGTAATACGTTAAGGTATTTATGAATAAAACTTACAGTCCACGTTCCTTCAAGATCTTCATGTAAATCCATTCCACCGGTTACAGTAAATAAGCACTTGTTCAATTCAAATTTGACATCTCCAATGGTTATCAAAGGGTTCTCTGTTTTGCAGTCTCCAAATTCATTAATGACAGTTTTTATCCCTTTGCACTGGAAGTAAATAAACGAACATTCGAAATTGTATAGCCAGATTTTAAGCAGGAAAGTCACAGTCGAAAACGCAACTTAGTTTCTTTAAAAGTAGCAAACTTACCAGAAGTAAATGTAATGTTACTTGCACTATTTATTTATTCTGGAGAAGTGAAGATGAAACTGAGCCGAACATTTCTCGTTTTCAATAGTCTTACATCTAAACTTCAGTCTACATTTCGACTTGATCTTGGTAGGCAATATCTCAATCTTGTATCGATTAGCGAAATTATGATACAAAAGATAGAAATTTGTCTTTTTAACATTAAAAAACACAGATGACGAAGTGTTCTCAGGAGCCAGGGTTGTTTTTTTCTTCAATTTTTGGTGTAAGAAACCCATTAAAAGAAAGGCATGAATTCAACTAAGATAAAACTACTTTATGAAGTATGATCTTATAACAGTTAATTTATTAATTAATACAAGATTGAATTAAAAGTAATTATTTTTGTGCTGGAGTGGCCTTCACTACTATATCACCACAGATATTAAAATTTAGCTTTGAATTTTGCAGAAATTGATCATAGCTAGCAATATTTCACAAATGTTTAATATGTTGTTTTTTTTTATTCTGATTTACTTATACGCGTGAGAAAGAAAACATAAGAACATTAAGAAACACATAACATAACCTACTTGTTATTTAAAAATTTTTTTTTTGATTTTTTAATAAGTTACTCGAAATGTTAAAATAATTTGTATATATATTTTTAGAACTAAATTTGAAAATTTAGTATTATTCTACTCCTGCCTATAGCCAACCTATAATTAATCTGATTGGTTCTGTCTGAAGGTAAGTCACATTACAATTTCCTTTCGGATCGCATTTCCATGTATCTTACACTGTAATTCACCACTCGCAAACGAAACGACACTTTTACAACAATAATATTCGATTTTACAGACACCCAACACGTCCTCCAGCTAGTTTGAGGAAGTTCCTAAGAATATCATATCTTTCTCCTCTCTGTCACTTGTTGCTGCCCCTAGAGCAGCATAAATACTTGCAAGCTAGATATACTTCTTAATCGCTATAGACTTGGAAATAATTGCTCTGGAGGATAATCTTTATCATCATTAATTAGCATTTGAATCCCATTTCACTACACAAAATTTCATCTTTGTAGCAAATATAGTTTCATAAATTACGAAATAGATTTACCAATATATCAGAACCTGGTATTCTTTCAGTCTACTAAATTATGTCATTGACGTTTCCGAGATAAAAACAGATATTGAAATATTTTATTGTTGACATCAACAAATGAGCACAGCAAACCCGCAAAATATCCTGGAATTAATTTCATACTTGAAATATCTTACGATATCTTAAGTTACACAATGTTAGCATTATATAATTCTGCGATATCGAATATTAAACTTTTATCGATTGTTCGTTTGACTGCTTAGACACACAGGCAATCAGATCGAGACACATTATACCGACTAAGGTTTAGTAAAAGATCAATGTTTCTGTCCATGGAACTTTGTTTCTATTTTTGGTAATTTCTTAGAAATCGATAGGTATCGATTCTTTCGATCGTTGACTTCGAGAGACCGAATATGAGTCTGTACAATATTTACAAGACTTTCATTGCACTAATTTTCGTATATCTACGAGTAACTCAAATTGTTTCTTAGATATCGAAACCTAAAAAGTGTGTTGATTCTTGATGTTAAATTGTTTCATCTCTACACACAAATGAACATGATAAACAAAATATTCAATGCTTCTTATAGAACTTCATTTGCAGAAAAATTTAGATCCTCAAATTTGCTACCTTTCAAAGGGCGGATTGACCGAGTTGAGATTTGTTGTGTTGAGCAATTATTTGGCATTCATTGTCAGTCCAACGAATCGTGGTTTTATAACTCTTCTGATTTCTGTGTTCTGGATAGTTGACTCGGAGGGACGGATTGACAGACACGAGCGGTGTATAAGGTTACATTTTATGGCTTTTGCTAAAATACGTCTCTCCCAACAATACTTTCTGTCAAGATCATATGAATTCACCTTGTAGATCGTAGCTATCAAACTTTTATCGTCTCTCAGTATCTTCAATTACTGTCAGGACTTGAATTGTTGTTTTAAGTCCACTTTATGCACAGTAAGGCTAATCGGGACTGGACCTACAGTTTAAAGTGGGATCCGAACTACCATGTGCCTCCACCGGGTATCGATTACAAGGCGACGACGCTACCACTGCGCCATCGTCAAGGCCTACTGTCAGGATTAAAGATACACAAGGTTCTTGCAACAATTTATATAACTGTTAGAATTTTTACATGTATAACCATATCCGGCATAAAGATTAAGTGAGTACAAAACTTCTATCGTGTGTATGTAAAAAGGTTACACAGATTCCTCTTTCTCATCGCTTAGTCGATAAGAAAGAAAAAATAATTATTACCTGCCTATTCGTTCAGTAAAACACCTACTCTTTCAAGAATTTCAAGCAACAATCGCTTGTTCAGATAATTCCATATTATCTCGGGAATCTCTGGAGCGAGCGAACGAAAACACGTCTCTGTAGTGATTCGAGAGGGCTCGACCAATGAACGTGTGATAGGGGAAGTGAGCGCATGAAGAGGAAAATGCGGCTGCAGCTACCAGCTGTTAGCAGCAATGTGTACTTCTTCACTCAGGCCACTCGGTTTCTCCCCTTCTCAACAGTTACGCGAAGCCTTGCTTCACAGATCCTCAGGATAGAGTATAGCAATATTATGAAATTTTCGAGAAAAGTTGTTCCGCCTTCTGTCCCAGTGTGGACGGCGGGTGGTTGTAGGCAGATTGCCATCACCAACAGTGTTGCCAACCTCGGCATGCTGAAAGCTTACAAGTATGATAAAGGGAGCCGTTCACTTGCATATAACGATTAACCTAACATAAGATAACTAAATAGCAACCGGCTTCTTGGCAGAGTGCGCAAGCATCAAGCCAGGTGTCCCAGCTTCGAACCCTGGTCAAGGAATGTGTTTATCCTGTTTATCGTTCATCCTCATGTTCTCGATTAGACTATAAGATAGAAAAACAACGTAAAATAAACCAAATAGAATTTGATGGAAACAGCTTCGTACAATCGGATTAAAATATATAGATACTCGAATTTGGACTCCGATTAAAAATTGACCAGTAGACCTAAATAAAAATAAGTGATATCAAAATGTAGCTTACTCAATTCTGCGTTAATCCATACTAACCAATTTTTTTCGAGTATGTCTTATATTTTTTATCGCCGTGAGAACAAAGAAGGGTATTTTTTTTAGTTTTGCAAACGATCGCACATTTTGAAATTCTATAAATAAAAAACGGCTTGTCCGATCGTGATGAAATTTTCGTATGGTGCAGGCAGAAAGGTTTTAAACACAACTCTTAATTTCCAGATTTTAAAAATTTGTCAAAAAAACCTTTATTAACAATTTTGCGAAACAACTTTCTCTTAGTATTGGGTAGTCCTACAAATACATTAGTATTGTTTTGAAACTTATTGCATCTGTTTTTAAAATCCATTTTCGTTATCAATTCATAGCTCTTTTCAGTTCTTACGGCGGGCGCTCCAGAAGCTGGCAGGGGAAGTGGGGAGCGGGGATTATGCAACAGACCAACCAGACAACAGCAGTGGCGCCGAGAGACACAACGCGGCGGGAAAAAGTACTACGTCAAACTCGTTCTACTGGCCGCTACGTTTCCTATCGTGCTGGATTGGTTGCTTTCCCGCTCCCCATTTCCCCTGCCAGCTTCTAGAGCGCCCGCCGTAAGAACTGAAAAGAGCTATCACATTGAGAAACCGATTTTACACAGATTTTTATTCAGCGGAGTAAAGATGAACGTGGAACGTGACAACACAGGAAACACCGACTCATAGTGCCAGCCCGCAGTTTCCGCTGTTCAACGGACATTGCTGTGTGGCATGGTACCACGTTCCAAGTACATCTTTACTCTGTGAATAAAAATATGTGTAAAATCGGTATCTCAATGTGAATTGATAACGGTATTGGATTTTATAAACAGATGCAAAGAACTTCAAAACAATACTAACATTGTATTTGTAGGACTACCTAATACTGGGAGAAAGTTGTTTCGCAAAATTGATTATAACGGTTTCTTGACAAATTTTAAAAATATGAAAATCAAGATTTCTTTTTAGAATTTTTGTGCCTCATTCATACTAAAATTTCGTCACGATCGGACAACCCGTTTTTGATTTATATAATTTCAAAAAGAGCGATCGTTTGCAAAACTCAAAGAAACCGGCCCTATTTTTGTTCTCACCAACATAAAAAATATAAGACATACTCGAAAAAAACATTGTTAGTATGATTAACTCAGAATTGAATACGCTAACTTTTGATATAACTTGTTTTTGATAGGTTTACTGGCTAGTTTTGAATTGGAGTCCAAACTTGGGTATCTATAACTTTTAATCCGATAGTAGATAAACAATAGACTACTTTCGATATCCCTCGCATTCAAAGGGTCTGAAGTTTGACACTCGGTGGAGACACACAGTGGTTCGGATCCCACCTTAAACAGAAAATTCAGTCCCGAATACTCTATCTGTGCAAAAAGTGGACTTAAAACAAATGTACTCAAACTTTCGATGTTAATGAAACAAATTTAAATTTGTGAAGTATGGTTCGATATATTAAGAACACTTTGGTTTGTTTGTTGAATTTTGTAGTATTCTTTGTCTTGCAGACCAACAGTTGTTGCTTATTCTTGATATATTTCTATCGTTTTCAAAACTTACTTGAGCGCATGAGTGTTCGATAAAATTGTTTATTGAAATATTTTAATAGCATAATATAATAAAAACGTTCATACCACAATTTAGTATTGGCATATCGTTATTTATTCTTTTTGATATATCTAAAATTGTCTCGAGGGCCGTACATAGAATGCGGTCAAGACTGGAACATGGGCTACTTTTCTCTGAGCAAGCTTCGAAAAACTTGTAATGAATTGAATGTTAAGCACCAATGCTAAACCAGTCAATCGTCCACAGGTCTGACAGAAATATTGGAATGGACTTTCATCTACATAGAATACTTCTGACCTAAAAATATCACCAAACTGTTCGTCTCGTAACTTTATTTTGATATGGTACATGACTTTGTTTGAAAGACTGAAAGTTATGTATGACCTTGAAATGACCCTAAAGGTCAAAATGTTTGGAGACATCCACCCTAGTATTTCTGACTGACCTATGACTGATTTATTTAACATGGGTGCCAATTATTAATATTCCATGCAGGTAAAATATTTTTTTAAACCTTTTCGCATCTTGGCTTATGTACTAAGAAAGGGCTGAATTTGAAACCGCATCTGTCACTTCTACAACATTTAATGTCCACTGAAATTCATAATACCAATAAGAATGCAGACCTTGTAAATGAGCAAATAGATCATCCAAACTAATGTTGACAATTGTTTTTAAATATGATATTCCAATCGCGCAATGTCCGAAACGGATGATTCTACGTAGCTACGAATTAACACAAAAGATTAATGTTCAAAAATCAATTATTAAGCAGATTGTTTTGATCAACTGATTACAAGTGTATATGAAAAAAACTCACTGTTGTAAAATGTTGATCCGCAATGTTAGCTAGAATGCAACAGGAGATGGTAATTGTGAAGAGCAGGAACCTTAGAACAGACATCTTCTCGCAGGCGTGATATAGCTACTTGTCCCGATCAGTTCGAACTTCTCTGAGAGCTGCAATTCCTCATTCGCTCAGTAACAAATGAATTGGCGTGATAACAATATTTCCGGCCAATAGATGAACTACCGAGATTGTTTTCTTGCATGTGTTGCATGTTCACCTGCAGAAATTCGAAACTGCGATCCTTCACACGACTGCTGTATGTATGCATGTATGTATGTATGTATGCATGCAATGTTGCCATCTCTGCCTTTTTGGAGCTATATCTGACCTCTGTGTACTGTTTCATAGTACCTAAGATCGAGAAGTCCTTCTACAGGTTTCCCTACGTTAAATGAAAGAAATCTACCCCTTTCAGCTTCCCATTGTCGAGACATGCATGTAACATGTACGTACCATAACTTCATACCTTTAAGAAAGAGGCTTCGGTCAAGTTTGGTGTCAATTTCATCACTTCTACTATTAAAGATAAGGATACAATAAAATATATCTATCACTAGGTACACTGTAGTGAAATGAGTGGACAAAAAGTGACTCACGCTTCAATACTCACATTTCAAAGGTGTGTCGTTTATTTTCAAGATTGACAACAGGCTTTCTTCCTCCGTTTTTGTAATAAAATTCCTCTTCTCTAGAACTGAACGCTTTTTCTTTCTCTTTGAAATGTAGAAGTAGAAAAGTTTATATAAAAAAGTACATACAAAATATTTCACTAATATTGTCTTGTGTAGAAACAAATATTTATGAGAGAATTAGAAAATGTTGTTAACAACTTGAGTTCTTCACAGGCTTGTAAATGCATCCCTACGCTCAACTGAAAATCTTTGATTAAGTGTGGAGTCCCTAGGAAGATGGAAATACATATATTATACACATTTTATAAATATATCCATTAATTCTAAATACAAATGGCTCCCTCGCATTTAAATGAGAACTGCTCTGATTTTGATCGATAGTTGATCAATATGTTGTTTCAAGTCCACTTTATGCACAGTAAGGCTAATCGGGACTGAACCTACAGTTTAAAGTGGGATCCGAACCACTTGTGCCTCCACCGGGTATCGAACCCAGGACCCCTTGATTACAAGGCGACAACGCTACCACTGCGCCATCGGGGAAGCCCTGCTCTGATTTTGGTACGAGTGGTCCGAGGCAGTAACGAACATTCCATACATCCAGAGATGGCATGCTACCACTATCTAGCTGGTATTCAACATTTCTGTCATCATAGTGAGTGTGAAGAGAAAGATCAAGTGTTATACATATATGCATAAATACGTATATACTTGAAATGAAGGGGTGACTGCTTGTTTTAAAACTCCCGCTACGACTGTAAAAGGGAGTGTACAGTAATGGAAAAAAAAAGTACCTTCCCCATAGAGCGTTAATACCAGTAGTCTTATGGGTATGGTGACCATACGTTCCGTTTTGACCGGGACAGTCCCGTTTCAGAGGCTTGTCCCGGTCGTCCCGTCGATATTATTAAAAACCACTATTTGTCCCGTTTTATAAAAGTCTACGAATTAGTATCAAAATCAAATCCAAATTTAAGAGATGTCTCATTTAAAAAAAAATGTTCATGGGAGTTTTTAAATAGCATCTTGGCTTCGCCATGGCAAAACAACCCTACTGTTTCAAGCACTTCATAACAGTCAAAATGTTCCGTTGTCGTCGAGAATATTCAAGCAGACAGTTGTACTGCTTTGTGTGTGTTCCGATATTTAAAGAGCAATAAATAGGCATGGCGTACGCGCAGTTTCAATACAAACCTGTAACAAGAATTTAAATTCTTGCATCTTGACACAAACTAAAAATAGGCTACAGATCTCGCGCTGTATGTCAGATATGTGGGGAGTTTCATGAACCGTTGGTGAAAAATAAAATTGTTCTCAAGAAGAAGAAGATCGATTCTTCTGATAAATACTTCTGGCACTCCTTAACTTCAACGTCGAACTAACATCAAAGTTGATCAGAAGAGACCAGAAACACTGTACATCACACCGAAATTATAATAATACCTTTGGACAACGGGATATCATATTTATGAAGTATCATTTATGTGATCCATACTTCAATAACAATAATTTTATAATTACCCTTACAGATATTTCCGAAAAGTTGGTGGGAGGGGAGGACTGACATTCTTGGGATGTCTCGTTTTTGGGACAAAATATTATGGTCACCTTACTTATCAGGGAAGTATTTTTTTTCTTTCCACGACTGTGCGCCACTAGGCCGAAGATCAATTCCATCTAGGAACCCAAACGTTTGACTTTGATCCATCGTCGTGATCACAATTGGGGTCTCGTTAGGAAATAAAATAACAATCTCCAATCTTCCAACTAATGTTGGCCATGGCAATGTTTTTCTGTTTTTTTTTGCTAGTAAATATGCATAGTAGTGCCATTATAGTAGTACCATTTGCCGATTACAATAATAAAAAAAAAACAATACACAGCGAATTCTTCGTTTCACATTATCACTTGCCTGTCATTGTTAGTTGATTATTAACTCCTCTATTCTAAGTTTGTATCAATTTCAAGTTATGCTTAGAGCTGGACATGCAGATTAAAGTTGGATCCAAACCACGATGCAATGATCCTCCACTGGAATCAAACAGGAAACCTTGAATCCAAGGCGACCACTACGCCATCGGTGAGGTAGTACACAGGTTAGCAAATTTTACATTCACAGACAGGGGCGTATATAGGACCCCCGCAAACCCCGCGATGCGGGGGGGGGGGGCGCACAGTAAGAATGATAAATTAAGTAAGACCGATAGTTCACAAACGTTTTCCATTCGGCTTTCAAATGTATTTTCAACCAAAAATACGAAGGACGTTCCGAAAGTAAGTTTCGTCATTTTTTCACAGGGAAGCTTTATTACAAGCAGAAGAATACAATGTCATAACAAAATGCAATCTTTTGGCTATTTTCCCACATAGTCGGCACCGACATTGATACATTTGTCGTACCGTGAAATCAATTTGAAGAAACCCTTCTGGTAAAAATCCGTGCCCAGCGATTTAAGGAAGTTCTTCACAGCCTGTTGCACCTCTTCGTTGCTTCCAAAGAGACGTCTCGATAGTGCTGACGTCAACGCAGAAAAAATGTGGAAGTCTGATGGGACAAGATCGGGGCTGTAGGCCGAGTGATTCAATCTCTCCCACCCCAGACGACGAATGTGTTCTGCAGTGACCCTTGCTGTGTGGGATCTTGCTTTGTCGACCAAGAACAAAACCGCTCGACTCAAGAGCAGTGGTCTCTTGTGTCAAATGGCGGATTTCAGTTTGCTTAGTGTGTGGCAATAGCGTGGCGCACTTCCATTTGTGACCACGTTTCCAGCACACGTCTTTCTGCCATACTGGTTTGTACTGGAATGAGCTCGAGCACGTCGGTCTGCTGCTTATATCTATTCTTCGGCACTCTGCGCATGCGCCAGCGCTCCTCTGCTTTCGCTCCTCCCATCGTCAATACAGGAAAGATTGTCCTTTGTTATGGCAATGTGTTTTCGCAATTTGTAATGCAGCTTCCCTGTGAAAAAATTGATGAAACTTATTTTCGGAATGTCCCTCGTATTATATTCTGTTCCTACAACTGGAAACATAAAATATTAATCGCTAAAAACTTAGAAAGTGAATTAGCCGATTAGAAGAAAACCTTCATTAGCTGAACGTCGCCGAAGGGTAGAAGACAGGAAACAAAATGCGCTTTCCTACCGTGTTTTAGATATTCTAGTAAATCAAGTAAACAATAGATTTCAGAGTATCAAATAAATCAAAGAAAGCTTCACCTTTTCAAGCCCCACACCCCTACAGTGAAATCCGCTACTAGCTTGTAGAAGAAATGTGAAGAAAATTTATGTTGCACTGTAGCTACAGAAATTGTTTGTTTTCGGAATATAGTGTCAACTGAAATTAAAAGAAGAAACATGTCCAACAACAGCGAAGTTGCAGAATTCCTCTTGATAGAAAACAAAATTCTGGCTAGTAGCATTCCTGACGTATGCACAGCTTCTACACTGTATTTGACCCTACCTGTGACATATTCATCAGTTGAGAGCCAGTTCGCTAAGCTTAAACTGGCCAAAAATTACTTGAGAAGCACAACGACAAGAGTCAGTTGAGTGGACTGGTGCTGTTGACCATCCAAAGCGATTGGGCTGGACTTCACCAAACTACCAAGAACTTGATTCCATCAAAAATGCAGAGGACTGGTAATGAGAATTTAACAATATCGTATTTGTTTTGTAACGGTGTATTTTCATATATAATTATCATATGTAATTTTTTACAGTTTGTCTGTTGTCTTAACCTTTCGTACCAGTTTTTACATTGATTCAAATTACACATATGTACTTTCTTATTTGTTTATACCTAATATAAATGTAGGCCTGGATTAATATTTTAGAAACGAAAGCTTTTTTTAAAAAAAACTAGTAGGTCCGTACAACTGAAAGTTGGGGGGGGGGGTGCGCAAAGCGTTTTAGTTACGATACTGTTCACAGACCATTCCAGGAATTCACTCGTAAATGTAAGATTGAGACTTCACAGGACCAAGGTCTCTCGATAAAATATTCAGACTGGCAACAGTGCGCCCCATCTAACAATATTGGGGGATTACCCGGAACACTACACCCCATTGACAATACTGCGGGATTACCCGCCAAGGGAAGGCTAGATCAATATCTCATTGGCCGTTGGTGCAAGCATAGGCGTACGCAGACCCTCTGATGAGGGGGTGCAAAAGCCTGATGAAAGTTCAGTCGAGAAAGAAAAACCTCATTATATCTCGCTGTTTAAGTTTCATTGTATTGATGCGTATATGTACTACATACATACATACTTATACTTATATATATATATATATATATATATATATATATACATATTATATATATAAAGCAGCAACATAAAGGCACCATAACAAAAAAAAATGTCTCTGAATTGTGTTGATGCATTTAAGACACAACTGATTAGCAGCAAGAGTCTGAAGTACTTTTAGCTCTTTTCAGTTCTTACTGCGGGCGCTCTAGAAGCTGGCAGGGGAAGTGCGGAGCGGGGAAGCGACCAATCCAGCACGATAAGAAACGTAGCGGCCAGTAGAACGAATTTCACGTAGTACTTTTCCCGGCCGCGTCGCGTCTCTCGGCGCCACTGCTGTTGTCTGGTTGGTCTGTTGCGTAATCCCCGCTCACCACTTCCCCTGCCAGCTTCTAGAGCGCCCGCCGTAAGAACTGAAATGAGCTATAGTAGTTGTAACGCCTCTCGCTGGCAATACACAATGGAATACAGAAAACAATAAAATTGCGAGCGAATCTTGCAAGAAAATTTTTAAATCCAAATTTTTACAAACTGAAGACAATATTGATTTAATATGGCGCTAGAGAATTCATGAGGCGCCATGGCATTCTCATTTACAATATTTTTCATTTAGATCGTTAGGAGCTCAGGGCCAACTCCTGTCGACCCCTAGCTACAGCTCTAAACTTGCAAGACTGTAAGAAAAGCAGATTTTACGAGCGAAGCAAGCAATAAAATTTTAGGAAATGTGTTTTTATTTGTATAAAATTTGATATCGAGGAGGAAAATTGCCCCTCTGTGCCCTCTGCAGGTGCTCTTGGCCGTCTGGAAGAAATAATGCAAGAAAGACGTGAAAAATAATTCCATCTTGAGTTTCCCTTTGTCCTGCTACTCTTAGATTCTTGCTTTCTTTTACATCAATGTTTGCCCCCCTAGAATTGATTTCCGTCCATGTTTAGGGAGGGACAATACCCCTGTGGTTGGAGCACTGCACCTCCTTCCCCCGTAGTTGCTTTGAACTTTAATCGGCTTGAAAATACTTAATTTTCTTTAAGAGTATAATATCGTTTAATAACGGCGATAAGATTCCTCTACACTAAATTTCTAGGTGAATGTAGGTTCATGGACGTCTGGAACAGGGGGGGAAGGATGGCCACACCTACCCCTTAGAAATTGAATGTCACACGTATAATTTGATTTCAGTCATAGTAATTTACATTAATGAGGTATTTTCAAATTCAAGTGATATTTTTGAAGGGGGCAATACTATTATCGGGGCAATATGCATCTTGGAAAAATACCTTGCATGTCCCTCCGCGGAAAAAAAATGCGGAATTCCATGATTAGGGGGACAATTAACCCCCGTGCGCACGCCTGTGCGTGCAAGTCGTAAGTCGCTAGTACCAATAGGTTATTGTTGGTGCGGCTTCTCATGAAGTTTTTGTTTGTTCTTCATGTGACGCTACAATGAAAGAGCAGACTTTCGTTTTGTGTGAAGGTGAGTGAAAATGCCATGCAAATATTTGAAAAAATGAACAAGTCTATGAGGAGCATGTTTTGATGAGTTTACAAGTGTTCAAGTTTCACCAGACATTTTCGAGGACTCTTAATCTGTTAAAGATGGACCCCACGCTCGAAGACCTTCATATTCGAAAACCGACAGCAATATGGAAGGAGTGCGAGATCTTGAGTTGAACTTGTTTTGTTGAGTTGAATATTGAACCACACCATGGCCCATCGCATTTTAACATAGGAATTAGGCATTGCCAATACTTGGGTGCTTCACCATGAAAATGCCCCTTGTCACATGGTGGTGTATGTGAATGAATATTTAGCTACAAACTACATTCTGTGGTACCTCATTCCCTCTATTTCCATGATATTAGTTCTTGTGGGTTTTCCTGTTGCCAAATTGAGAATCACCTCAAACGATGCAATGGCTAACGTTGATAAAGTTATAACAGATCAACTAAAGATGATTCCAGTTATTAACTTCCAGCACCGCCATAACGAGTGGGAGCAACGTTTCCGGCGGTGTATGTCCTCCAAAGGAAATTATTTTCAAGTAAATAAAATTGGTTCGTAGTTTGAACATATGTACAGAGGCATGTTGAAACAGTCGCATTACTTTATTGACATACCATTTTATTATTTCTGATCTAGAGTCTGATATTATTTCGTTCTGGAGAGTACACAGTTATAACAAAATAAATATGGAACTGGAAGAAGTAGGAGACAATTCAACGTTTGGTGTGGAACAGATAAGAAAAAATCTTCTACCCCAGAAAAAGAATATCCCACCATATTTTTATTTAACTGAAATACCATTACAGGCAGACTTTGATAGAGAGAAAAGTGTGGTTGTCCCATTACAATTACTCCCCCACCCACGAAAAAAGCAAATTTCGAGCGAAAATTGAAAAATAAGTCTTCTTTTCTCTTTTAAAAATGCTTACGTGGGCCGAGTTGACAAGATGTCTGAAAAATATATTCTCTCAGTTTCATCGCTGTGTTAGGAATATCTCTTTAAACCACGCTAATTCAATGTATAGCTGTAATTATGTGGTAGAGGGTATATCTGATAACCAGGGAACAGATTTATATGTAAATACATATTTATGTACGAAGTTGAAATTAATTATTATTTTATATTATCTTTGCGCATCATGGCATGTAGACAAGAAAACATAAGTTTTTATTTTCTATATTTGTACATATATTAGGTTTGGGCTCATATTTTACATATTTCAGTTATTTATACATATTATTTCCATATTTCAGAACATTTCTCAATATATACTCCATATTCGCGCAATAACTACATGCCCCGTGTGAGCGAAAGAGATGGGTATATTTCTTGTGAACAACTGACAAAGTCCGAAGTACATTTTTTAAGCCTCCCAACTGCTTGCCCTTGCTATTGCAAAACACTTGAAATTCCTGTTTATTTACGTCTTGTAATCAATGGGTCGGTTAAGGGGTGCTCACAAGGGTGTTTAATGACGCACCTGCGTCATGGGAATTTTTAGGGGGGACAAAATTTTATACCAATTCTATATATCTTCACACAAAAATGGGGAGGATTATTTCTTTGATTGACTTGTTATTGATTTTTAGTTTTGGTAATTATTCACAGTTTTTCTACCTACCTGTGGGTGATCGAGGTGGTGGAGGGGTTGAAATGAAACACCACCTCTTATGCCTTTAGACATTAGAATCGGTTTGGATGGGAGAGGGTTGTTCACATTAATACGTAAATTGTCGAGCAGACAAATTGTGAAGAAAAAGATTCAGTACACTAACAATGGCATGGCAGTGAGCCTGATCAGTTTTGTACGTTTTATGTTAGCAAACATGAAAGCGAGCATAAAGTACATAAGGTAAACATACATTGCTTAAATATGTCTGTATCATGTTGTTCAGCAAATTTTGTCTGACCAAAATAATTTGAGTAAATAATTAAGCAAAAAGGGGAGGGATCGAATGTTCTACCTTTTGGGGGGAGTGCGTCATAGGCCTTCCAGTTCCTTGAAAATAATTCTCAACCACCTTATAACTTAAATTTAGATGTTTCTTCCCGTACTGGATATGGCAACACTGTACTTCCACGTGTCTCGTGACATTGGGTTCATTGTTGCAGCTACTGAAACTCCATGAATTCCCATGGAACAATCTATCTGATAATTATCTGATTTTAAACAACGATCTTGTTGCCGAGGAAATACATAACATGTACAGCTCAAAAATACGTTTGCAGAGTGTCATGTTCTGGAGTAAGGATGTTGCGTTTCCTTATTAAGTCATGCAAGGGGGAAGTCCCTGAAAGGGTCTGTAATGGCTAACAAATAAAATATTTTTACACTGACTTGTCAAAGAGGAAAACAGATAAGGTATACTTCCGTTAAAAATGTAACGGAAGTACTTGAATACCCGTCAGTAAATACATGTCAACCAGTTATGATTTAAACCTACGTATCTGTATTATTTTTTGTTCCGTCATTTTATATTGAGGAAAAAAACGCCCCTTTTCCTTTCATCAGGCATAAGGTTGTATATTCATTTTTGATCCGTCATTTTCTATTGATAATAAAAAAAAAACCTTTTCCATTCATCAGGCATAAGGTTGTATACTTTCAAAGCATAAAATCGTTACTATTACTTCTTCTTCTTCTTCTAGTCGTCCACGTGGCGGAGTGGTTAGCACATCGCGCCACGACGCCAGGGGTCCCGGGTTCGAATCCCGGCCTGGGCATGGATCTTTATGAGTGTCCTTTCATCAATTTCATCATATCACCGTAAATTAGTCAAACGTGGCACAAAATGCGAAGTAAAATAAAGCAAATCAATCAATCAATTCTTCATCTTCTTCTTTAAAAATCCCAACCAAGAAATTAGAGCTATAGTGGGTGTTATAGCGGAGTAGCGGAAGTGATTGCTGCTACAACCTCTTCAAGCATTCCCATTGGCTGGTAGCTTTTTGGGGTAGTAAATAATCTGTGGTGGTTAGGTTAGGCAAATTGGGTTTGGTTCTCTTAGAAGAAGAAGACGACGAAAACTGGTTGTAGCTGCAATACCGATCGTAGCGGAAATGTGTTCAAATCAGCAGGCCTGGATGATGGGGGGGGGGGGGTTAAAGATTTGTAAAGGGCAACAAAATGGAATGATATTTTGAAATTTGTTTAAAGGATAAAGCCATAACCAAATATCTGACATAAGTTGGTCTAAATGTTATAAATGAATTTTACATGGAAAGGGAGAACCTCACGATGATGTTAGCCCAGAACTTCCACACATATTAATCTGGGTCTTTATAGGGACGGGGGGGGGGGGTAATTAATGGCTCCTGTTAAGATCTAATCTCTTCCCCTTTTTGTTCTACGCTGTTGAAACTTCTGCTGTAAACAATTAAAGGAGTGTGAAGGTATGAATTAACAAACTATATTATTATATACCACCCTCCCACCTACACACACACACACACACACACTGGGAAAAACTCTCAAATACCACAAATTATCTTCATTTCAATGGAAGACGAAGTTGTTCATATATTTTGGAGATATTCTACGTGAATCAAATTCGAATCACAATTTAATTCAGCACTTTACACAACGCTTTTAAATTTTTGAAAATTACATATTATTACAAAAAAATAATGCAAGTTTCTATCGTAGGATCAAAACTCATTGTTAATCTACAATTCAGGGTTTAATAGCGGGTATTCATTTAGGTTTTCCTTATCTTTTTATTAGGTTTCATCGTTTCCGAAAGAATCCTAATATCATTATTTATGAATGTGTTGCTTAACATTGGATATCAGAAATCCTCGTAAATTAAACAAGTATTCTCAAATGTTACTTACCAGTCTGCACACATGAGATATTCTAAGAAATCACTTAAACGTTTGGTGTTAACGTGGGAGGTCTACAGTTATGGGCGCATATATAGTTCACGTAAGGGGGGGGGGTCAACTTTTGGTATGATTATGGTTGCTATATTTCATAAGTAAAAATCCGTTACACTGCTGACCGGAAGCTTGTTGGGCAGGGGGAGGGGTGTGTGTGCTGGACCCGAAAAAGTTGTGTGTATGTATGTACCTATCCATTATCATATACTTCTTAAAACGAAACAGAAATCTACTTCGAAGTATATCATTAACCTTGCAATTCCTTTTCGGTGCCATAATGAACTAAGCTGCTATCTCACAATGTCGAAACTTTATTTGCAAACTGCGGACTGAACAGTGCGGGCAGCCAAGCACTGACTGTTTACAGTAAGCAGCTTACTATGCAATGGACGAGATCTGCAACTCAAATTCAGGCTCTGTCCGAAAGGTACGAAGTACAGACTTGAAGTATGGTCATCACGGAAGTGGTGTCACCTATAGTGCGGTTCGAAAGCGAGAAGTACACAAGCTATTGAGACCATATACCTCGGAAAACGGATCGTTGCAGACTTGGGTCACGTGATTTCCTCACTCGTTGTTCATTTGTTTGAAATCAAGGAGGTAGAAAGCCAGCACCACTTTTTTAGACCAGCAAGTTGTTTTTTGAACATTTGAAAATCCTATCTGATTTCTATGGTGAGAAACAAGTGTTTAAAACGCAGTGAAAACAAGGTGTCCTCAGTTTTATCTACTGATTGTATTTAGGCTTCATTCGAAGTGCATTTCGAAAGACTTTCACTTCCAGTTCACGACTTCAAGACCGCACTGCAAGACCATACTCGTAGGATGATTGAATCAAGTACGGTCTTGCACCTTTCGGACATGGCCTATATGTGCTGCTAGCAGACGACGGCGCTATCGTGAAGTCAAATATATTTGCAGAATCTTCTTGTAACTCGATAACTCTCGTATTATTGAGAGGGAGCGGTTCAATGTATGTACAGTTAGACTGTTTAGTAAAATGAGCATTTTAATATTACGCATTTAAATATAAATAAAGTTGAGAAAAGTATAGTCTTAATCATTTCTTCTTTCCCAATCGATTCCAGGACATTTTTGCATCCCGAAGAAACTATTCGGGACACCAGGACAAATGATATCATTCCGGGATTGTCCAGGAAAATCCTAGGTATGATCAGGCTATCAAAATCCAATCTGTCAACATTTTGACACACTGATCCAATGAATGAATGATAGCCATTTCACATTTTTGGAATAAGTTGTTTCAATTATTAAGTGTGTTGACTTTGTTCAGAGAAACGTTGAGTTTAATTCTACTACAAAATGGTCCAAAATTGGACAACGAAGGTTTACCTTGTAATATTCTTTTGTGCTCTCAGCTGGTGTATTATTCCCTCAGATTTGACGGCTGGGTGTTCTAAGTCTCTTCGTTTCTTCATCACAGTCTCGTAAGTAGTATCTCTACTTTGAGTTAAATTTCATTAAAGTTCTCAGAACTCTATCTTAGGTTTTTTCTTTTAATATCTATATTATAAAATAATGGCATGTTCACAGTATTGAACAGTCCATATTTTGAGGTGCCCAAGGTGCACTGCATGAAAATGATTTGGTTAGAACAAGTGAAGATGTTTCAAACTCCCCACAGTAAAGTAACTGAAGAGATTGCTAAAATGTTTCTCTATTTTAAAGTCTGTAAAGGCTCTACAATTAGTGAATACATTTCCACAAGTCACGCTACTTAGTATTGATACTTTTCTGTTCATCTTGTGTCAAACAACTCGAGAATGTTACGGTGTTTCCCTGATTTTCTTGCACTGCGTTTTTAAAAACCAAATTCCTTTAAGAAGACTCGAGAGAAAAAAATTATAACTGATTTGGCAGTCCAAATGCAGTTTCTTATCGCAGAAATTCCGAAACTATCAGGGAATTGCAGAAATTTGGTCTACAGTCCCATCTAGTGTGTGGAATTACTCAATTTTCTTCCCATCCGTATCCCGTCCTTTACGTCTCGAATTTAGGAGAATAAAATAAGTACGAAGAAGTTTTTATGAACAAACAGATAGAACAGATAATCTGGAAATTTTACTGAACCATAAGGGGGGTTGGACCCGTTGAACCCCCCTAAATACACCCATGTCTACAGGTAACCCTACATAATATAGACCTTATTAATTTGCCTAAAGAATATACATGAACTAAATTCTAGTACTAAATTGAGAAGAGTTCTATTAGCTCACTAAGCAAGAGGAAATTATGGGTTTCTACAAAAACGCACATCTTCTTACAAATATTCTGTACTGATATATTAAAGAAAATAGCACTCTATATGCCGTGGCAAATTAAGGATTTCTAATGAATAAGCAATGAATATTCATATTTTGAGGGCCAATTTTTTTCTGTTGCTCTCGGTTTTATCCTGCAGCTTCTGTTTACGAAACCTTCTCTACCCCAACAATCATCTGCATGCAGCCAATATTGTTATCTTCCTCATCATAAATATTCACGTCGACTGTGCGATTCCCTTCATAATGCTTGAGCTGCTCCACGAAGGGGTTCACGTCGATTTTCAAAGGTTCGTCTCGAGCCAGAACACCCTATAAGTACAAACAAAACATTCTGTTAACAAACATAAAATAAGTCCATGTCATTTTAGTATGAAGGTCGTCTTGCTATACGAAAAGTCACGCAACCCGGTGTTTACGACCGTATAACGGAATAGCGAAACGGAATGAGAAGAAACGCTTTCTGCCAAGAGAATGCCCTGCATATTGGGAAAATTTAGAGAGACAAACATATGTAAGAACATGCATGTTTTAATAACAAATAAGCAAAGTGTTGCCAAAGGCGGGAAAAAAATATTTGCAAATCGTGTATATTGATGCACAGAACTCACTGAGGTAAATTATTGCAACATTTCACAATACCAACGAACAATTTGGATGGCCATCTAATGAATTTGACAGAAAAAGAACTTTGACGAAGTTTCAGAAACATTGCAGAAGGGAATAAATGGGCTGTTCCAAAAATCGATGTTTTCACAATATTACGAGGGACACTGGCAACACTGTTGGTGTCACGTGTCACTAACAGACGTGTTTCACCTCAGGCTATCACACTAAGGCACTTTTAATGACAAAGAAGAAAGTTGGTTATTCTCGAACATATGCAATAAATTACATACACCTTGCAACCCTGAAATGTGGTTTCAATTGGATAGGTATGTCAACAGCCAAAATTCCAGGCATTGGTCGACAGAAAACCCACATCAGTTGCATGCACTACCCTTGCACTCTCCTAAAATCGGTGTATGGTGTGGAATATTGCGACGTCGTATTGTGGGACCGTTATTATTTGAGACAACAGTGGATACCGCTGTGTACGGGGATCTCATAATGCAATTCGTTGCTCTCCTGGAAGAAGACGAACGTGATGTTTGGCTACAACAAGATGGAGCAACTTGCCATACATCTAATGAATCTCTTCGTATGCCGAGAGAATTTTTTGGTGATCGTCTAATATCCAAGGATTTATGGCCCAGTCTCTCGCCCGATTTAACATCTGCAGATTTTTTTTCTGTGGAGTTACTTAAAGGGGAAAGTATACCAAACGGGACAAAAAACATTGGAGGAGCTGAAACGAAACATTACACAGGAAATTAATAATATCGGTGCTGCAACCCTCAGGAAGATATCTGAGAACATGATCAAGCGAACCAACTTATGTATCCAAGAAAATGGTGGACACTTCAAACATTTGCTTTAATTTGTAGTGATGCCCACATTTCAGGGTTGCAAGGTGTATGTAATTTATTGCATATGTTCGAGAATAACCAACTTTCTCCTTTGTCGTTAAAAGTGCCTTAGTGTGATAGCCTGAGGTGAAACACGTCTGTTAGTGACACGTGACACCAACAGTGTTGCCAGTGTCCCTCGTAATATTGTGAAAACATCGATTTTTGGAACAGCCCATTTATTCCCTTCTGCAATGTTTCTGAAACTTCGTCAAAGTTATTTTTCTGTCAAATTCATTAGATGGCCATCCAAATTGTTCGTTGGTATTGTGAAATGTTGCAATAATTTACCTCAGTGAGTTCTGTGCATCAATATACACGATTTGCAAATATTTTTTTCCCGCCTTTGGCAACACTTTGCTTATTTGTTATTAAAACATGCATGTTCTTACATATGTTTGTCTCTCTAAATTTTCCCAATATACAGGGCATTCTCTTGGCAGAAAGCGTTTCTTCTCATTCCGTTTCGCTATTCCGTTATACGGTCGTAAACACCGGGTTGCGTGACTTTTCGGACACTCTGTATAATTCATGAGTTTGCAGCAGTGAGGCTTGCAGTGTTGTATAAAAAGTCAAGTCAGATATCTCAATTAAAAAAAAATAACACAATAGTGACCATAAGTAGGAGTGGAAATTTCTTCATGTGGTAAAAAGAAAATACTTTCGCCTGGTCCCAAAAAGCAGGCACTGAAGTTACAAATGCGTATGCAAAATACAGGGTTTCCCAGTTAAAAGTTGCCTTGGTTCAAAAACAAATAACGGCTATATTGCATCAATAAAATGGAATAGTCCATTGTGACGTGAACCGTGGTAGGTACTCAAGGCCATCAGAGCACAATCAGGCACTAGCGTCACACAGTCGTGAAAAGTGGCGCCGGGCACAGGACCTGTTTGTGGCGTGCGTGCAGTCATTCAGTGGAGCAGAGTTGGTTGAGGTGGAGACATGCTGTATTCATTGCAAGAGAGAATTGACCCAATATTTTTCAGTAGCACCGTAAATACTGAAGTTTATCCCCAATCTGTGGGGTAATTTGAAATCAATGGTTTACGCCGTCAGCCCTTACACGTTGGATGACCTGAAGGAAAACATACGCCGTGCCAATCGGGATATTGTAGTGCCAGAATTGCATCAGGTGTAGCAGAACATGTTGAGGTGCGCTCAGATGTTTATTGATTCTGCTGGCCATCATTTTCAGCATCTTCTGTAATCAGTAAGTACACACACTTCATTTATTTTCACGATCCTTGGCATGTAACTGTTGAACGGAGCCGGGCTACTTTTAACTGGGACACCCTGTACATAATCCATAAAAGTTGGGGAAAAAACTCGCAGTATATTTCAAATGGTGAACTTGAGAGTTACTAAGAGCAGTGTTACCAGTACAAGAAAGATGCCCTCCCTAATTATCAATACAATTGCAGCTTCTCTATAGTTATCTCATTATGCAATCGTTACATTTATATAATAAACTTCTAAACACTGATTGTGTACATACCTACAATATGCCTTTCATTTTTCTTAGTCTTATATACATTGAAATGAGAATAAATAGAGACATATTTACTTTATATGTAAATAATTAAGCCTGAAAACTGCTTAGATGTCATGCAATCAAAATATATAACAGAGAGAGGTGGGGACAATATTATTTTCATTTAGATATGAAAACTCAAAAGCAGAACAAAATTAGCAACCTATTTCTTGTATTTCTTACATGTATGAACTGTTTTCAAAAATTGCTTATGGAATCAAACGAGCAAGTATTATTTAGAAATGAGCGTTTTTTAAGATTACCTAACAAAAATATGTACCCAAGCATTACATTGCATATACTCTGTCCCAGCTAACTGTGGATCAAGGCAACGCATAGCATCAGAGAATCGAAGGAAATCGAGTGGCCAGAGCGAAGCAGTACACGCTGATGGGAAGGCAGTCGCTTTCCCCAACTCCACACAATACCGTTCTTCTCACGTGTTCATTGGTGGATATGAGTACCTTTCGAGATATTTCGTTGTGTCAAGCTAAAAAACTCACCCGGTATATATATATATAATATTATATAATTTTATAGCGTTATTGCTACTGTAATTTTAGAACAAAGTCCAAAATAGGACGAGCTACTTTGAGGTATAGCTTGCATCAGGTTCATTTGCACACGTGCCGATCTTTTGTCGGAGTCGTTATAGGTGATGACACCGACATCACATGCACATGCACCCATAAAATCGGAGCTCTCGTCAATACCTTGCAGGAGCGCACAAAGTCTGAAAGCGCAGATGACTCCTGCGCCTGCTTTGAAACCATTTCCAGATAAAATGTATGACTTGGGTTTGTATCCTGTTTTCATTAGTAGGAGGGATTGGAGATAAAAGCAATTAATCACCCTTTTTAATTGACATTAATGGGTTTTTTATTCAGTATCGAGGGGTGACGCTATTGTTAATTAATCAAACGGAGAGTATAGGGGGAGGGGGAGGGAGATGAGTCATGGATGACTCATGCGCACGTGGGAGCTTGAATTTATTGATTTCCAATTAGTGCACAATAGTTACTATTATGTAACCCGTTTTTTACCCTAACCTAACCCTATTGTTGTACTTTATATACGCGTTACAGCCGGATATGAGTCATGGATAACTCATGCTCACGTGAGAGCTTGGAATTAATGGTTTTTCATTAGTGCACAATAGATACTATTATGGAACCCCGTTCCGGCCTATTCTAAGGCAGTTCATGCTTTTTTTATACGCTCGGATAAGTAATGGATGACTCAGGCAAGCGTGAGAATTTGAAGTTAATGCTTTTTATTCACTATCGAGGACACGTTTTTGGCTATTTATGCGAGGGTTGCAGTTGGTGATGACGTCATGTGGTGTCGGTGGTGAGTCATATTTGGTATAATTGAGGATCTGGATTTATCCGGATTCAACAGGCCACGAAGCGCTAGCCTATGCACGCTTTAAAGGCGAAGAAATTGAACGATGTAGCCTATATGAAAACGAAGTATACGGGCAGTATGCATGTTATTAATAATAATTAGTTTTAATAAGGCAAGAATGCCTTGCGTGCAGAGAGCCCCTATCGTACAGATTTGACAGCATAAGAAAAGAAGAATATTTTCCTCCACCACAAACCGCAAGGATTTATCCTAGGCCGAGGGGGAAGAAAGGGATCATTGTCAGCTCCCAGCGGTCCCCCTACCGGAACTGTATGGGATGTGGTGGAAGTCGGGTGTCGCCAATATTTTAACACGTTTGTATTGATTTTTTTGAGGAACCAATTTTGTTTTGCGGAAGTAACTTAGAGGGGTTTTATTCCTCCTTTCGTAACATTGTAAAGACTATTTGTCCTAAGGCGTAAATGATTTGTCTGAACTAGGAACAAGGCAATCAGGCCTAGATGAGATCAGCAATTGGCTTTTATTACTGGGTTTCGAACCACGGACCTTTTTATTGTTGCTTTATAAGCTACAGAATGATTGTTAATGCGTATTTCTTCGTAAGATTGACCAGATTTTGACTTTTATGTCCAATATTTCACAATTTGCGCGTATTTCTACCCCAATAAACGCAATTTATATGATTCAAGCAAGAGTTTTTATTACATATTGAACACACAAAGTGTGTTTCTTCAACTTTAACTGAAGTTTATTCCTATTTTCACTCAAATAACACATTTTAAGCTATTCAATCAACATTTTGTATTACATTTTGGACTCGCAAAGAGATTTTTTCAACTTTTTACTTATTATTTACAAGTTTAGGCTTATTTTTTACGCTAATAACACAATTTCATCTATTCAGGCAAGAGTTTTCAATATATTTTGGACTTACAAAGACATTTTTCAACTTTTAACTTATTATTAAAAAGTTTAGACTATTTTTACTCAAATGACACGATATAAACGTGCTTTTTATTATATATAAACATTTTTGCAACTTTTAACTTATTATTTACAAGTTTATTTCCATTTTTACTCAAATAACACAATTTAACCTATTCAGGTAACATTTTTTATTGCATCTTGGACTCACAAAGGGATTTCTTCAACTTCTTGTATTAAGTTTTCTATTTATTGTGTTTTCTATTGTATATTTACTAATTTTTAACTTAGAATTTTGTTTTTATTGAAATAATTTCTCTGATCACTAAGGAAGAAGTACTTTTAACTAAAACTTAAGCCACAGATATATTATTATTTTTACTACTACTACTACTACTATTATTATTATTATTATTATTATTATTATTATTGTAGTTGTTGAATGTTTTTATTGTTGTTGTTAGGGTTTATTGACTTCCAATATGCTATTTTTTTGTTTTGTATTTCTATATTTATTTAAGTAAAGTTATGCATGCTACGTACGAAAGTTTGTTTATTTTAGTTTTATCGGTATTTTCTTACTTTTAGGGTTGGTAAAGTTTCCTAAATATATGAGTAGGTTCCATATATTCTTGATCTTGCATGCTTTTTATATGACGTGGTCAGCACCATGCTTCAAGTGCATTTACTGCATGTTTCCATTCTATTAAGGCTTAGTGATTCCTAGAGCCACTTTATGCATGAGAGAAAGCTTGAAACTTTTTATCTCAGATAACCCACAACCAGGCCCGTACCCAGAGGGTGCCACGAGGGTCATGGCTCCCCCTCGAGCCATGAAAAAAATAATTTGAACGTGTAATAACCTTTGAAAATAACATTGATGATTTTTCAAATTTTCCGAGAATTTCAATGGGCTCTAGAATTCTGCAGTCTGCAATATTTGGCAATTTTAGTTTTGTAACCATTGATGCAAGGTTACAAGACATCCCGATTTAGTCGGGAAAGTCCATTCCTTTGAATCCATGACCAGACTTTTTCGTTTCGGCTCGGACACAACGTGCTATAAAGGAAGTCTCTTGCGCCACGGCAGACATTGTACTGGTTATGTAGGACTTTCTGTATAATACTGTGTACATTTTAAAAATTGTCTGAATTTTTCTTTCTATGAGTCAAAAACAGTTGTTTGACACGTTGTAAGACAATTGAAACATGCTGATTCAAAATATGCAAACCATTTGTCTGTAACACCCACCATTCTTGAGATATACGACATCAACCATTTATATATGTTTAACATTGTATCAAAGCAAACAACTCACAGACATAGGTTTCACTAGAGCACTTTTTGCTACATAGAGTACTATTGAACATGGCTTTAGCTAAGAATGCAAATGCATCACATGACACATATACTATATAGTAACATCTAGTTGAAGGTATAATACACATATAAAATACATACATATAGAAAATACTTCCTTAATTTAAGGTGTTTGGTTTGAATTTCTTGGCTGTAGAGTTGCGTTTGTGTTGAGCATTTGGCATGTCGCGCTGAAGCATCCAACAGTAGTCCGCCTACATTGTTGCACTCCATCGACACTGATAGCGTGATTCCATCACCGAGATGTCCTGATGAAAATGTTCACCATGTTCGTCGCTGACTGAATCTAGGTTCTCGGGAAAGAAGTCAAGATGTGAGTCGAGAAGATGAATTTTGAGGGACATGTTGCAACCCAGCTGTCTTCTGTACGCACTAATGCACTTCTGCACAACATTCACATAGTCAGCAGACTTATAATTTCCAAGGAAATTGGCTACGACTGACTTGAATGCCACCCATGCATCTCTTTCAGTGCCACCCACTAAGTCTTGGAAGTGGCTGTCAGCAATGATCTTCCTTATTTGTGGACCTATTTGTGCACCTTCTTTCACTTTCGCATAACTCAACTCCGGAAACTTGTTGCACAGGTACCGAAAAGCCTCTGAGTGGTTGTCTAGTGCCTTCACAAAATTCTTCATGAGTCCCAGCTTCAAATGAAGCGGTGGCATGATAACTTTTTCACTCTCAACCAACGGCACACGAAGGACGGTTTTACTTCGTGGCTGCATTCTATCTCTGATCAGCAAATTTTTCTTTATGTAGTGGGGTGTAAGGGGTGCTCTTTCCATGTAGTGTACCCATTAGTCAACCTCACTTCCACTTAGTACACCCTGGACTGCAGACTAACGAGGCTCTGGCGACTGGCCCCATGGCCAGTATAATTTTGTTTGTGTTGTCCTGTGTTTTGTCCTTATTCGTGCTGAGTGCTCCTTTACAGCCTCAGCTTTTAACGAAAGTCAGAAGATTTTAATATTCTTTGATTTTAGTACTGCAACGTTAGAGTTGTCATATGTAATGATAAGGGGCTGGACCCCGAATAATGTGACGGGTGCAAAATAGCCTTAGTGCTGACGCACCCAAAATTTTAAATTCAAATTCAATTCTTTATATAGTGGTGCTTCCTATCTCTGCTATCCCACTCGCAGATGAAGCAGCATTACTCCTTCGCCTTCCTTTCCCAACCGCGCAAGTTGCGTGCACATGTCAAACATATGAACTGTGGTGCCCACGACTTACTACTATCTACCTTCGAATCAAAGTATAGTTCATATGCTTTCTTCAGAAACTGTGTAAAAGTCTTCCGATGGGATTTCTGTTAGATAGCCGCACACGTAGCAAAACAGACCTGGTGAATTTATTCAACCTCTGGACGCCATAATCTACTGTCACTCAAAATAAAAAAGAAACAAATGAAAGTATAGTAATGCGATCTCGAAAATATTTCGACGTATTACATTAAGTATAACTGTGTTCACAAACGACGAAAAAAAATTTTCGGTGTTGCACGAAATTTTTTTTTTTTTTTGAGGAACTGTATTCCATGAAAAATAAAATTTTGTCGATATCTTCAAAACCTGACGTGCTAGTGCAAAACGGTTTTCAGATTTGAAATCAGCATGAAAAACTGCATTAGAAAATGTCAACATCATGTCAGATATCTACGGCTTGTTTATCAGTGTTATAGAACAAATGTTCCTCAATGACCTCAATACTAAACCAACCATATAGGGGCAGGCGCATTTAGCTCTCCACCAGTACCGCAAGGTCTGATTCCTTTTTGGCGCCACTGAGCAGAATCATAAAACCTTTATCTTTCTCCAGAATCAGGGTTTTTCTGCAACTGATATCGATTCTGCCAAACATAGAATGGCTTACAATTATATGTAAATAGGAGAATCCACTTCGGAACAGAATCTTTGCTAGATTTTGGGGGCAAAACATAGCCTGAAGTACTTTCAATAGATATTGTTATTTTCCCAAAATACTGAAGAAAATAAGTACAATATTATTTTCGAAATTCAGTCAATCTGAATTTATTTTACTACAACTTTTATTCTTTTCTACTTGTAATTGTCTTGAACATAAATACACAGGGTGTGACCATACAAGACTAACAACTTTCACAGTGTGAAGAGTACATCAAGACGAAAAAATTCGATGTTGCAAGATGCTGCAAATTTCATTTTCTATCCAACATGTATGCAACTCCATTTAATAGCTTCTTGGTTGCCACTGGCATTTATTTTTACTGTCAAATAAGATTCATAAAGCGAAACACTATTTTACCAGCAGAGACGCTGCCATGGTGAAGTCACTTATCTTAGCCGTTCCCTTCAGATAATTAATTTACAGGATTTGCACTGACGTGAAAGTCCTGAAAAACTGGAGGAGTCAGGAAAATCAGGATAGGAGTGAGAAGGTAATTCGAAGCAAAGGAATTATTTAAAAGCGTTCAAAACCTGGAAAAGTCAGGTGAATTACATGATTTTTGCTTGTTTGCCAGAATTTGAAACCGAAAACACATTTCGTTTTATCTTCCCAACAATCCTCCTTTTTTGTTAATGTTTCTTCTTATTATTTTTCATTTATTTTCAAAAATGTTTAACGAACTTGATTAATTTGATTAACCTGAAATCTTGAAGTATGACTCTTATTTAATAGCAAAATAACAATTATACAGTAGTCTGAAAAGTTATGTAAAATGCCTGGAAAAGTCAGGAACTTTGATTTTGCAAAATGGGTGAACACTCATCTATCACTTCACAGACTTCTGTAGGCTATTATTTTTATTATATTTTTTTTTATAAAAAATCGCAGGTTAGAAAATGTCGTTCCAAGATCAAGGAATCCTAGCATCGAAACGAGCAAATTTCTCTACACACCCTCTCCCATATAATACGATTTCGTAACTGTATGTAATTACCATATATACATATTTGTGTGTGTCTGTGTGTGTGTGTGTGTTTGTGTGTGTGTGTGTGTATATATATATATATATATATATATATATAGTGTATAATATGTTTACAACATTAATACACATGCTGTGCCTCTTTAGAGAAGATTCATAAAATCAGCCTTTGCGTGTGGCCCCCCACCCCACCTGAAAAAAATGCTGGGTACGGGCCTGCCCACAACCATATGTCAGAGTATTTTAAACTACATTTCAGACTTATTATGTGCCACAGGAATATCACTGCTTGCTTAATTTTTAGGTATGTTACGCTGTTATTGTGTTTTACTAGATCAATTATACGAATTGTTTAATTTTTGTCCACCTTGCACTTATAGGAGGCCAAATTTTACTGTAACTAAAATTATTATGTGTCTATGAGGACTGAAATCCCTTTACCAAGGGGACTATAACTAGACGTTTCTTAATATTGTTTCTGTTTCCCCGTTAAATATAACAATATAATGACAAATCACAGGACAAGACGATGCTAGAAGGTTGAAACGTTGCGTTTAGTTTATGATTTATAATAAAATAAATTTCTGCCTTGGTCAGCATATTGAGTTTTTCACCTTAAGAATGTTACACTATTTTTTCCAACCCTCTTTCATTATTTTTTACAGTTTGAAGTCAAAAATAATAATAATTTCCTCTTGAATTTCATGGAAACATGTTATCATTTTTTTCTTAATGGCCAAGAAAGTATTTCAGTGTAAAGAGATACATCCTAATGTTCTTTACGTTAAGTACTAATTTCTAACTTTTTTCTTAATTATTATTGAAAGATGAAATTTTTGCTTACTGGCAACACTGGAGGTGGGTGGCTTGACCTTGACTGGACTGTTTTCGTGACGGGAACTCTAGTCTGTTTGTATGTATAAATATATTTTACTATTTAATTCCGTTTCCTTTGTAATTTAAAGACTTACCGTTACTTCAATGGGATCCCCTTTGATAACATCGCTCAGCATGTACCAGCCAATAGTAAGAGTGAACAGAAAACCTGAAATATTCTTTTTTTTCGTGTTTAATCGATCTGCTTTTCAGTTCGGAATATGTAACTTGGATGTAACTGATATGAGCTACTGTAGAGACAAGAATGGTCCTGCAAAATAGGTGTAGCTTGTCTTATAATAATTTTGTTATTTTGTATTGATTGAAACCTCATGCTCATTTCATCACATCAACCTGCACAAAAGATTGAGTTTCATTTAACAATGACAGATGCTGAGGAAGGATGTTCCCTTGGTGAGCCGAATCCAATACTACAATTACCCAATTCTACTGTTTCACTAAAGGTCCTTCCGCTCTCCGATCATAACACACCGGATGAGCCTAATAAAGTTACTACATAGAATAAATATATTACGTAATCCCACATGCTGGAGGATGTGACTTTTGAAAAATAAATAACATTTTATAGTTCCATAATAATTTTACAGCGGAAATGTGCCATTAGTTAAGTAGAAATAGAAAATCATTCATGCTTAAATCTTACGTAATGCCCTGTAAGCAAACCAGTCGCATTTCTAAAATAACTTCTTCCAAATTAATGATTGGCTGCAAATAGGGTGGTGTAAATAAACCAATGGTTCGTATTTGAATGGATGTCTATTAGATAAATATCTAATATTATATAATAAATATTCAGTCGAATTCTCGATATCAAGTACATGTCTTCAAAGAGTATAAGGATGTCCTTCTTTGGATACGCAATATGTGTTTCTTCTCTCAATTTCTCTTTGTGAGCTTGAATGTCTTTCTTCCAGCAGTAGATAATTTATGCAAGCAGTTAGACATTACTGAAACTGCTTTTGGTGATGGTAGCTGAATTTTATGCTACAATATGCACCATCATCTAGAATATGCATTGCTATTCATTATTAAACCTCATCACTAGGGCTCCGAAGTTGATGACCTAAAAAATCTCAAAAATTGACTTATAGAATGACCATAAAATTAGTTAAAAATGACCTAAAAATGGTAAAAAAAAATGCCCTTAAAATGAAACCTTGATTTTTTCATAAATTTTAACAGAGAAGTTGAATTTAGACAAAACCCGTTGTTTGGTGTTTTAAACTACTGAAGAAAAGGAAAAAAAAACAATTAAGTGCAAGTGTTTTCTGTATTTTTACTTCCAAGATTTCTCATTCACCTGCTTTAAGAGTGCACCTTGCACGATACAGCAGTCGGTCAGCATCTGAAAATACAGTTGTGTTTCGCGTGCATCAGATTAAAATTGTTTATATTGTGACTAAAACCCAATATTAAAGCGATTACAGTGCCCAGCAAGGGAGCATCAAAGTAGGCTTGACACAAAGTACGTATTTTAACTGCTGGAGAAAAAATAAATGTACCACAATTAATTATTTAATCCATTGCAAAACTTTCAGCTAAACATAATATTGTGCATTTCCATTGACTTTGTGTGGTGAACTTGCTAAAAATACCGTGACAGGAAATTTAAATACATAAATTATGCTAGGAAATGCATTGAAAATTCACGAGACAACAGGAAAGAAGAAAACCAAACCTCAAAAATGAAGAAAAATGCATTAATGACGGCAAATAATACTCAGAAATGACCTAAAAGCCAAAATGCAAAACAAAAATAATATTTTCTGGTTCTAACTGAAGGGAAACGGACTGGTATCAGGTTTAGCATTGTTTTCATGGCTCAGAAAAAAATATCAACTTCCGAGCCCTAGTCATCACTAGACCTCGGATTGTAGGTTTCTAAGCTATTTTTCCTTATCAGGTAAATAAGAAATAACAAGTTATTTCAGGGTTTGATTAAAAAACGCAACAACTGACGAAGTTTTATATTGCCTAAAATAACCTATTTTGCTTGTTAGAACCTATTTTAGGTATATGCGCCTAAATCAAACCTTTTTTAGGTTTTTATGTATTTTTTAAGTTTTTAAGGATTTGTGTATCACACAGAGATATTTTCTTGCTTTGGTACCGAGAAATGTCAATGATTAATGTGTTTGAAACAAACTTTCTGTCGATTTCTCTTCCTCCAAGTCCATGATGTTTTTCAAAGCTATCCAGTGGTTCCCAAAGTATGCGCCCCGGCGCCGTGGCTGGCTTATAGGGGCTCCGCGTAATAAATGACTTTATTGTTCGAAATATGTGCTTATTTAGTACTTTTACACATAAAATATTTCTGAATTTGAAATATGTGTTAAATTTTTAATTTAAGGCAAGAAACCTAACCACACCAACTGAGCGCTCCAAGTGTTAGACAAGCCTACATTCTGACTTGGGCGCTGCAGAAAGATTTTGAAACACTAAGGGCACGTGAAACAAAAAGTTTGGAAACCCCTGCTCTAAACGAAGCAAAATGTCTGGCGCCACTGTTACCTGCACGATCGTTCTGTGCTTTGTGGCATTCATGGCTTGCAAAGTAACGTTTCAACATTCAAATTAGCACCACTGACTCTTTTTGTTGAAAGATCATGTTAAATACGTAAGATGATCCTCAAAAAGCGAAGTTTGACTGTGGACAACATGAAGAAAATTGTTATGTATTCAGAGTGGTCACTCTAGGACCATGATAAAATTCAACTATACTTACTGGTTTTCAAGGCGAAATTTAAAAAAATTCAATGGTGCAGACAGATATATTCTCTATTTCAACCTTACGTATTACCGCCTCTCACCACACACACACACACACACACATGTATATATAACACTATAAAGGTTATGTGCGGTTCCAATGTATCCAAAAATTGAAATTTTGAATTTAACGGTTGTACCTAATCAGTATTTTTCATGAATTTTGAACCGTTTTACATTTTTTGGAACCTACTTCAGGCTTTTTTTAGCCTAATTTATGATGTTTTAGAACCTATTTTAGGATTTTTAGAGCCTATTTTAGGTACCTAAGAGAACTCTTTTTAGAGCCTAAAAATCCAAGGTCTAGTCATCACAGAAGATCACATTTCGAAAAACTTTGAGTCCAGTCGACTGTCCACATACTGGAGTTTATATGCAATAAACAAGAACAAACTAGGTGAAAAAATAATTCCTTTTAAGACTAGCAATGTACATCAAAATTTATTTAAGGAATCTTGATATATCAGCTGTAAAACGTTGTATAAATATGGAAGTCCTACCCAACTTGATATATTAATGAATAACCTTTTTACAAATATTGATAAGCTTCTACATATAGTTCACCTACCTATAAGCAATACCTTTTCTACTGCTTTCCTCACTCTTAACTCATCATTGCCAAGGCCGGACTAGCCCAACGGCAGGCACGTAGAAATGTCTAATTTAAATAGTGTGTAGTGGTAATTAGTTTTACTTCCTTATCAGGATTAAACATCTTGTATAATAAGTTGTACTATACTGAGAAATTCATCTTCAGGGCTTCTACCACCACATTTTCACCTTTAGATGGAGGCTGCTTATTAGGGATGAGCAACCCCCCCCCTCCCACCTCCCGGAAATAAAATTCTGGCTACGGGGCCTGCCCACCGGGACACCGGGCAAAATTCCGGTACGTCATCTCGTCTCGGGGCCCTTCCGAAAGCACATATTTTGTGCCTTCCTTTTTCCTACTGCTCAAAATCTGTCCCAGATGGTGCAGTGGTGAATGAACCTTGTACTTTCCTCTTCCCCTTTGATTAGCACCAAGACGCTAATAGGGATTCGAATCACTATGTGCGTGTTACAGTAACACTTAAAGTATTTTAAAAATAAGGATATTGTTTTTGTCATTAAAACCATAAATATATAAATTGGTCATGTTCTATTTTTTGTTGGAGGAAGGTGGAAAGCTGGAAAGTTGGAGAACCAAGATGGAAGAAAAGTAGGGGAACTCCAAAAATCCATCTCGTCCGGGTGAAAATTTTATCTTGAGCCATCTCTGGACTTACAAGCAACAAAGTAGGACCACAGATAACGGTATATAAGCAGATCTGGAAAGAAGTCAGAAATCCGGTGCACTGACTCCTGCTGAGAATCGCCATTCGCGAGAAGTTCTGCCAAAAAGAATAAGAAATCGCGCTGCTGTATTTCACCTCTGTCGAGGTCAAAAACTGAAGTCACCAGACTTCCCCTAACCGGAGGGTTGGTGATTCCCGAGAAAACGGCCCTCTTCCACGAGTTTTAACTCCAAGTGGTCTTTTGGTGTTTGCTGGAGCACCTAAAGTATATTTTCCAGTCTTCAATGGTTAGAAGTCCACCTATAAGAGTGATATCCCAAACCTTAACTGATAGAGTTTTGTTATCTATAGCTGAAAGGCCTGCAACTTGCGATTCCGCGAAGCCTCAGTGCTTCGGTGGTTTCGCTATTGAAAATTGGCGTGAAGGCATGACTTTTACTCGCGGTTAGGAAACAATAGAATTATGTACAGTCAACGGCAAAGATAATGATAAGCCAATTGTCCACCGCCATTTTCAATACTTTATTCTACATCCTGTGTTTTTTTAAGGAATGAAACTATGTTGGTTCGAAGAAGGCATTGTTCTCTGCTTATTGACGTCTAATTTCAATTCATCGTCAACACATTGTGTAATTCAGACCAAATGAAATTCGTGGAGGACATTTCGACTACAGTTTCTTTCGCCGTTGGCTGTACATCTAGGTAAAGAATAGATTCTGGAGAATACCTCTAGATATTATCCACATTCCTCATAGTTACTGAAGAAATAAGGTAATAAAATCGGGCCCCTTTTCAAGGTTTTCGATTATATGTGTTTTGTTCTTTTTATCTTGAGTTTCTTTTATCTTCCACATATGTGTCAGCTCAATAGATACAAAAGTCGTTACTGAGTGATTTTAATAATCGCAATAATGATACGTATCTCTGGAAGGCAGCTTTTATACCCCTTTTCGGGAAACTGCATGGCGACAATTATTTTTGAGTGAGGTACAGGAACTTCGGTCAGCATTCAAGGCAGAGATTAAGTCAGGGGTTTATCGAGATTTCTCCAGCGGAAGGGGGAGGGGGTTTCAAGGACCCTATTTAGACGGATGGAAGGATAAATTTAGAGTCAAAATGATTGTAAATGGGCCCATTTGGTAGAGGGCGTTGAGGAAATATGGTGCGGATGTTGATAAATCACTGGATACAGTTATGGGACAATGCATCTCTCCAGAAAATGATTGCTGTGACAATCGCGGAATGTCTGTCGGTGCAGATATGAGTTTCGCAAACCCCCCTCCTCTCTCTCAAAGCGATCTGTCCCTTTTCCGATCACTGTCGTAAGACACGCAATACGGTGAGTAAAGGAGTAACATTTAGCTAATGAAGAAATAACGTAAGAAAATCGGCTACTTTTTTTATTTTTAAAGAAACACGTCAGCAATTTACTAAGGAACATCGATTTTTGCTGCAAATTTCCTCACATTTACACGGGCGGGTGTATCTGTGTGTGTGTATAATTGTCATTTCCATCCATTGCATTCGGCTTGCGTTTTCCATACATAAAAAGGAAAGAAAATAACTTTACCTAAGTACTCTTATGAACTTGCAGCTTGTCAAGTAAATGTCATGTTTGCTTGTAACATATGCATTAGTAGAAGAACTTAGACGCAAGCACACTAAACATTTACCTGCAAGCATTGCGTGATAAAATTTTTGCTTTTGGAAATGGGAACGGATGTCATCATATGTTCGGTGTAGGTGGAAAGTGTAAATGCATTTATTATATGCAAGGACATTTTGTTATTTTCATATTGTTATTAGGAAAAGCTGAGAAAATGAAAACTACATACGAAATGATATTTGACCATTTCCTAACTAAAAATATATATCTGGAAATGATATTGGACTTTGCAACACGTATATTAGTAATTTTCTTGACACCCTTGAAAGAGCGTTCCCGGGATTAATTGCCAGTTACATTTTACTCTTCGCGAAGTATGGGGAAGCTTATCGAACTCCATCTGGGGGCATATACGTTTCTCGTTAGGAGCCTTATGTTAGCATCTAGGATTCATCCTGCGTGTGCATTTAAAATATTGAAGCCGTGGAAGTGGTAGTTCCATATTACCATAAGGTTAGAGTATGAGAAACTTGCAGGGCCATCCTGATAGTTTAGTTGTAACGCTGTCGCCTTGTTCCATGTCGATTCCAGCTGGCTCAGTGGTTCTGATCCTATTTGAAGTTGTAGGTCCAGTCCAAATTAGCCTACCTGAACATAAAGTGGACTTCACTTGCACCTTGGCATGCGAAAGATACTGGGATCGTTGCCCAGCACCTCCACCACGTATAAAAACTCTAAGGTTTTGGGATCGAACCTAGACTATGCCAGCCTAAACCTACTCGCTTGGTTTAGGAGAGGTGCACTAATGGCTTGGGGTAATACCCCGGAGAAACAACAGTAACACGTAAACAAGCAGAGGAGACTCGCCCCTGTGAAATGAGGAGAACACTTAAACATTAGGTTAACTGGGAGATGATCGTCTCGTTGAATTATTAGACAAGGCTCGGTCCTGAAATGAAACTTCTTTTCGGGAGCGCAACTCCCGCGGCAACTGCTCACGTAACAATTAATCAGACAATAATTCGAAGGCAAGAACTGTTCACGCGATAGCTTTCTGATTACAACTTAGACTGAGAAATTGTCTCTCGAACTATTTATGAGGGATTCAAATTTCCGATCGTTAAAACCGTTGGCCAGTCCGCGTCTGCCGTTAACGGTGCTTTTTGCGTAAGGCTGAGTTTACTTTTTTTCGTACGATTTCCGGTAGAATCCCGTGTCAGCGGTTTTATCAAGATTGCCGGTGTTACGTGCTTGTAAGAAGCTATTTCCAGCGCTTCAGCCGGACCCCTTGGCCAAGTGATTAGACTATCGAGTAATGACGTCAGGGGTCCCGGGTTTGAGTCACGCCTTCGACTTGATACTGTACATTTTCCATCTCAGTTCCTTCTTCTAAGAAAATACGCCTCATACAATGCAGAAAACTAACTTTCTTCGTACGCTCATGGATTACACGGTCGTTCAAGTCAATCGGGGACTTATTTTTTTTCCAGGTTTAAATAGACGCCTAGGCTGGAGGTTTTGTATGCAGTAGGAACTGGCAACTGTGTGCTGTTACTGCTAGGCGGCGCTTATTTCCCACGCTTATGCATAGACCGTTATTCAAGATGGCGGACAACAGTGTGGACGTCTACATGGAACAGCGTGTTGTGATGAAGTTTTTTAGTGAACGAGGACAGAAAACCTGCTGAAATTTACAGAAGACTTCAGGCTCAGTACGGTGATCAGACACTCTGTCGCAGTAAGACATTTGAATGGTGTAAGCGCTTCAAAGATGCCCGTATCTTTATTACTGACGACCCCGGTCGTGGTGGATCACAGCCCACGCCAGTCATTCCTGGGAACATTCAGCGCGTGGAGCAGCTGATCCTGGACAATCGTCGCATAACCTGTCATGAAATTTCAAGTGTCAATACTATACTATCAACAGTGAGTATTACTGCAGTGTTCTGCGTGATGTGCATAAGAGTTTATGGAAGAAACGTCCGGGTTTCATCACAAAGGGTGTTCTCTTTTTGCAAGACAATGCACGGCAGCATTCCGCTCAACGCACATTCCAAACACTCCAGGAAATCGGCTGGGAGATATTACCACACCCCCCTATAGCCCTGACTTAGCGCCAAGTGATTTTCACCTGTTTGGAACCCTGAAGGAATTCCTTAGAGGAAAACATTTCAACACTGGTGATGAAGTGAAGAATGCTGTCCTACAATGGTTCCGCCGTATTGATAAATCTTTCTATGCCGAAGCATTCCAGTCGTTAGTTAAACGCTGGGATAAGTGTATAACTGTAGCAGGAGGTTATGTGGAAAAATAAATCCAGTGTACCACACTTCGAAATTTGTTCTTCTATTTGTTTTAAAAAAAAAGTCCCCGATTGACTTGAACGACCGTCGTATATAAATGCAAATGCACAAAAATCCTTGAAACAATGTCAGAACAAGGCCAAAAATTAATTTGTTTTCTTAAACAAATATCCGGTTTTCTTACGCCATTTCTTCATTCAACCCCTCATCTGTAAGAAATGGGGAAATTATCCAGGAATTCTCAAGAATCAAATCTTGACCTCTGATGTACGATACATATCAGTAATTTAATTCCTAATTGCTCTCACTCTATTTCTGTCGTATGTAGTAAATCAAGAACAGATTGTTATGTTAACCTTAAAGACAGGCTAAGTACACGTGATAGTAGGCAGCAGTTCTTCCATGTAGATGAGCCTAGGTATGCGTGTCCGTGGGGGGTTCAAAGGGAATGACACTTCACCCTCTTGGAAAATTGAGAAATTCATTACTTGATAATCTTATGATACTTAAATGTAAATATATATTAGTCATAAAACATGATTTCTTGGAAGTACGCCGATCTCTCATGAGGTTTGTTAATTTGAATGCAAGGAGGCAAAAGGTCGATGTTGTGCTGTGTCAGTGACAGAGATTTCGTTGGACACCCCTGAAATACAGCGCCTAGAATAACGTAGTGTGGAAAACGGCATGGTTTTGCTCTCTCGCTGGTTCCACTCGAAAATGATCTGCTAGAGGCGCTGGTGTTGACACCGGGGCTTGGTGTTCGACTGCTTATAGTGGAAGTAAATGGGGTTTTTGCTGCAACGTCTGATTCTTTTCCTTGTAACATTTCTTTGCATCAGAAAATTGTTATGATATTTGGTACAGTAGTCGCGAAAATATTAAAGAATATTATGAACCGTCGATCATGACCTGTCCTTGACTTTTTTATTAACAATACGGAAGAAAACATAGGTATGGATTGTAACACGTAACATGACAATTGCTGCGAGAATTAGTATTGTGTATGCATTATCCTGAAAGGTTCATTAATATTGTCATTGTCACAAATATTATTTTTATGGAAATTTACACAGACAATACTCGTTTATTTTAATTAATTAATTAATTAATTTTATTATTAATTAATTTAATTAATTTGCGGTTTATTTTCATCAAGTACAAGGTAGACATTTTACAGCCAAGTCACGAGTAAAAATGCACAGTCCTTAACACCAAAGTTCTACTTACCAATCGACACGAATGTAAAGCAATTTGTTGATAGAGATGACAAGGAACAGCCTAATCGGCTATTTGAACTCCATGGAATATGAAATTAAATTCTTTCGAATATCTGCATTTCGGGAAAATGACTTCATAATATGTACGCCACGAAACATTTTTTCTCCTTCATGACACTATTTCAATTTTATTAGTATACAAAAATAAACTTGTGTACACAATCCAACGTTTGACGTCCAGCCTCACATGCGATATGTTGATGCTCGTGTTGCGTTGCACATAAAACGTATTTCTGTTACTTTTCTGTGTAAATTAATGCCATTTCGTGACTGCAAATCACTCCACAAATATAACTGTTTCCATCAATTCACTTACCGCCTTTCTAGAGAAACAAATCTACACAATATATTCCAAAAACTAACTAAACCGCATTACTTTCATAACAAAATTAGCCGCTGTGTCGATCGCACTGCCATCTACTTGTCATCGTCTCGGGGAACCAGTTTCTTGGGTCGTTTTCCACACTACGTTATTCAAGGCGCTGTACCTGAAAGATGTTCCCCGATATTTGCAAGAATGGCCACTCTCTCCCTTCCCCCGAGGCCAATGTAGAGACCACAATGCTCAGGCTGTAAATAGCTTTCCTCCCTCCCCGCATGGCAATGACCCGACACCCCCCGTGGCCTTGCAGTTGCGCACTGCCTGAGCGTGGCAAACCGGAGATTCCTTGCAAACTTGTATCCGCAAGTAGAGGACCTCGCAATCCCAGATAACACAGAAAATATCACGGTGGGCCACATCAATATTAACCGGCAGAAGAACAAAATAGATTAAATCGCAGCTTCAAACATAACTAATTTCACTTACGTTGCAATCACCGAGACTTGGCTAGATGATTCTATTCCAGATCGGCACGTTGAAATTGAAGGGTTCAAACTGTATAGGCTCGATCGTGGCTCTTCTAAGCAAGAGGCGGCATTATTGTTTACGTAAAAACCGACGTAATATCGGAACTTATTTATTCTGTGTCGGATGTGGACATTGAAGGATTGTGGGTGTCTTTGAAACTCAAACAAAACGACAAACCCTTAATTATCGGATGCGTGTATAGACATACCAAGGCCGTAGTCACTTTTAATGAAAAATTAGAAACTATTTTGCAATCTCTTTCGGCTTGCCACGCTTGGGTTCTCGTTGGAGATACAAATCATGACGTCATGAAACCTACTGCAGCGGATAATGCATTTTTCGATGCGATGGAATCAGCGAGGTACAAACAGCTCGTTCGCCTGCCGACACGCGTGACCGACAAAAGTGAAAGTCTTATAGACCACATTTCTATAAACAAGAAGTAGATGCATGTTAAATCCGCTATGGCAATGCATAATTTAAGCGATCATTTTCTGATATGCACAACACTTAACCTGAGGCCACAAAGATCTCCTAGAATACTAGTAACTAGGCGTTCATTTAAAAATTTCCCTGAACAGCAATTCGTTGATCATTGTTCCTATCTACCATTTCACAAAACATCAATGATGCCGGATATAAACGATAAGGTAACATATTTGCAGTCATTAATAACCGAAGCTCTTGATGTTTATGCGCCAATAAAAAGTTTCGCGTTAGGGCCAACAAGCGCCCCTGGAACACTGGTAGTCTTCTTGATTGATATCACTCAAGAACCGGATGTTTCTGCAATTATTCTGCTACTGTATGCAACTGGATTGAAAGCTATTTGCACAATAAGAGTATGCATACAAAAGTTGGCAACTCGATTTCGTACGCTCTGAATGTATCTCTCGGTGAACCTCAGGGATCTATTCTGGGCCCAAAACTTTTTAGAACTTTTTAACATGTTTGTAAATGATATCGCAAGCAAGAAATTTGGCTTTGAATTGTATCTATACGCAGACGGCTGCCTCCTGTACTGTGCATCTAACAAATTAGAAAAAGTAATTGCAAATATTGAAGAAAGCATGCCCGAAGTTCTTGAGTGGTATCAAGCTAATATGTTGAAAGTGAACGAGTCTAAGACGTAAGTATTAATATTATCCACGAAAAACAATAACATCACGCAAGTTGACAATATTGAAATAGGTAATTCGAATATAAAACCAAGTGAGAGTCTAAAATATCTTGGTGTGTACCTAGATAAGAATGTATCCTTTTCACAACATGTGAAGATTATGTGTGCACGTGCAGCACCTAGAATCAAACAATTTCAATATGTCTGCAAATATGTGCACCTTGCTCACAAATTAGCGTTCTACAAAGCATTTATTAGGCCGTTATTTGAATATTGTTCCTCTGTACTCTATGGGATTAACATAAATAACACCAACAAATTAGAAAAAAATGCAAAATTGGGCAATTCGTAGTATACGAAATACACCACGCACGACTTCACGATCGAGCAGAGAAGAACTGCAACTACCCACGCTTGAATCTAGACGAAAATATGCGTTCCTACTCAAAATTCATCAAGCAATTCACACACACAACCACTTACTAAGCGGCAAGGTAATTATATGTAGTAACATGCATTATCCCAATCTGCGATCTAATAACACCAATAATATCTGTTGAACATTGTACAAAAGACACACTTTCCCAACATGGTCAAATTGACTCATCATTTGTTTTTTGCTCTGTAGTGAGTAGTCTGTGGAGAATGCTCTCCAAGAAGGTTGTCTTGTACCAAGAATGTAGCAATGTACATCACGTCGCGGTCGGTCGCGTTAGACACTAATAAAGTGTTAATTAACTGTTAGCACGTGTTGTTACTCCTTGTAAAACCAACTTACGGAAATATCTGCGCTGAAGTTCAACAGGTTATGGGCCCAGCACGCTTCCACTGCGCCCGTGAAATTTGGTAGTTTGTCGGAGTGCAACTGTAAGTGTCGTCGTTCTTTGGAGTACAACAGGAAGTGTCCTTTGTCTTCCTAACCGGACTGGTGAGAGTTTTGCACTTTCGGAAGAAGCGTGTTTCGTTTGCTGCTGAAGATGGAGTTCAAGACAACAGTAGACAAGCTAAAAGGTGCAAAGAACTGGCCGAGATGGAAACGACAAGTGGAGCTGCTGTTACGACACCACGATGTCCTAAAAGTTGTGGATGGCACGTGTACTTTTCCACAGGAACTTGTTGCTGAATGTACTACCGAAGATCAACGTAAGTACGAAGCAGAGTGTAAAACATTCGAGAAGGCGGACATTATGGCACAAATGATATTGGTGAATAGTATGAATGATGCAAATTCGGAACTTACCAGCACGTGTGATACGTCTAAGGAAATTTGGAACAAACTAAACTAATGTCAGTATATGAACAAAGTTCAGCACAGCGTTTGGATCGATTGTCAGAGCAGTTCTTCAATCAATCCAAAGATACAGCGGAAGACATTGCAACATACGTGTCCAAATTACAGAGAAATTTTCGTGAAATTAATGACGAAATGGAACGTCTCACGAAGTCCAAGGTTCCAGAACTGCTTCTAATGAGTCGAATCATGTCTACCTTACCTAGTGAATATTTTGAATTCAAAAGTGTATGGGAATCAGTTCCAGTAGAAGAGCGTACTGTAGACAGGCTAACTGAACGACTTAGGCTAATTGAAATGAGACTTCCCAACAAGAGTAGTGACACAATAGCTTTTGTGGTGAAAAGTGATGATCCGAAGAAACACACGAAACGTCCAGAAAAAGCGAAAAAGTGTTTTAAATGTCACAAGGTAGGCCATTTTGCCAAACAATGCAAGTTGGTGTTAAATAGATCTTCAACCAGTGGAAGTGAGAGTGTTCCAGAAGGAGGAGCCTTTGTGAGCTTTGAATCGAACTGTCCTGTTTCGGAAGTTTGGATTGCAGATACTGGAAGCACAGCACGTATGACTAACCGGAAGGACTACTTTCTACAGTACCAAAAATTCCCAGCACCAAAGGAATTACAGGTGGGAAATAAAGCCATCATATTAGCACATGGCAGTGGTATAGTGAATGTGGAAATGTTGGTCAATGGTCGGTGGGTGAAAAATCATCTTCGTGATGTGTGGTATGTGCCAAATATCAGTAAGAATTTATTTTCTGTGAACTCCACTACAAAAAGAGGTTTTCTATTCTGTGCAGACTCCATGAAGTGTTTACTAAAAAAGAATGGTAAGGTACATGCATGGGTAAGTGTTACTTTAAGTGGTTTGTACCAAATGCACATGCGTGCATTACCCCCACAAAATCCTGCTGAAGTGTGCTTAGTGTCAGCTTCCGATACATTGCAGCTGTGGCATGAAAGGTTGGTACACCAAGGTAAACAACATGTTCGGAAGTTTCTAGTGCAGCACGGAATTGATGTAAAAACTGATGATCAGTTTTGTGAAGGCTGTGTGGTTGGCAAGCAACATCGTAAACGTTTTGGACAGCCGGTTACTCGTGCAGAAAAACCAGGTGAAAGAATCCATGCTGACGTGTGTGGACCAATGCAAACAAAATCATTGGGTGATGCACTGTATTTTGTTTGTTTCAAGGATGACTTTTCGAAATTCCGACGTGTGTTTTTTCTGAAACAAAAATCGGAAGTTGCTGCAAGACTAAAACAGTTTTTAGGTGAAGTCAGTGCTGCAGGTCATGTAGTGAAAGAATTGCTCACTGACTGTGGGAAGGAATTTGATCATGCAGAAGTGAAGGCTTTATTGAAAGAAAAGGGGATCAATTTCAGAACCACCATGCCTTATACATCTAAACAGAATGGAGCTGCAGAACGTGAGAACAGAACATTGGTTGAATCTGGACGCTCGATGTTGCATTCAAAAGGTCTTCCAGTGAAACTTTGGGCTGAAGCAGTGAATACTGCAACGTATGTTCTGAACAGAACTGGACCAACAACTGTAGAGAAGAAGACACCATATGAACTTTGGTATGGAAAAGACTTACCAAGTGTAGATCATTTGAAAGTGTTCGGAACAGAGTGTTTTGTTCATGTACCAAAGAAAAAGCGACAGAAATGGGACAAAAAGAGCATTAAGGGTCTTCTGATTGGTTACTGTGATGAAAAAGATGGTTACCGCATCTAGAATCAGAAAACAGATAAAGTGTTGCTCAGTCGTGATGTTGTTTTTTGCACAGAAACAATTTTGCCAGTAAAAGAGTCTTTTGAAATTGTTTCACCAGAAAAATCAGTAATGTTTGAATCTACTGTGGAAGAACCTGATAGCCCTGGTAGTGAGTCTGCATACTACGATGATACAGGAAACAGATGTATCACAGGAGATGTAACTGGTGGAAGTGAACCACGTTATTAATTGCGAGATCGTCAAAGGGTGCAGAAACCAGTGGGGCAAGATGGTTATGTGTTACAGGTAGATTGCTTAGAACCGAGCTCATATAAAGATGCCATGTCATCAAGAAATGCTGCAGAGTGGAAATTAGCAATGGAAGATGAAATGCAGTCTTTGGCTAAGAACCATACTTGGATACTAGTTGAACCTCCAAGCAATAAGAAAGTTATTGATAATCGGTGGGTTCTAAAAGTAAAGACCAAAGCAGATGGCAGTATCTACAGATTTAAAGCAAGACTGGTAGCAAAGGGTTATCACAGAAGAGTGGAATTGATTACGATGAAATCTTTAGTCCAGTGGCTCGATTTGATACTGTACGAACTGTGCTGATTGTTGCAGCTTGTGAAGGGTTGAAGTTAGCTCAATTTGATGTGAAAACAGCTTTTCTTTATGGTGAACTTGATGAGGAAATCTATATGTGTCAACCTGAAGGGTTTGATGACGAGACTGGTCGTGTGTGTAAGCTAAAAAGGAGTCTTTATGGACTGAAGCAAGCACCTCGTTGCTGGAATAGACGATTTGTGAATTTCATGTCGAAGCATGGTTTTACATGCAGCAAAGCTGATCCCAGTATGTTCATTCGTAAGAAAAATGGAAAGAAAATGATCGTAGCCATCTATGTGGATGATGGTTTGGTTGCTGGCAATAATATTGAAGATATCAACAGTTTTCTCGGAATTCTAAAAGAAGAATTTGAAATTGTGGTTGGGTCATTAGATTGTTTCTTGGGCATACAAATAACACAAAAGGAAGATGGTTCTATTTTTGTATGTCAAGAAAACTATACAAAGAAAATTCTTGAGAAATTTTGCATGAGTGAAGCAAATGCTGTGTCAACACCTGCTGAAAAGGGAAGTGTAAATGCAGAGGAAGAAAACACACATCAGTTAGTAGACACTAGTGTGCCTTACAGAGAAGCAGTTGGCAGCTTGATGTATCTGGCTACAGTCACTAGGCCAGATATCTCCTATGTTGTTGGATTAGTGTCGCAAGCATTGGACAGTCCAAGAGTATCTGATTAACAAGCAGTGAAACGAATTTTCAAGTATCTACGAGGAACCACTGCTTATGGAGTATGGTACAATCCAAATCATAATCCTGGGATCCTGGAAGCCTTTAGTGATGCAGATTATGGAGGAGATCCAACAACAAGACGCTCAACAACTGGAGTTCTATGCAAGTATGCAGGCGGAGCGATATCCTGGATGAGCCAGAAGCAGAAGTCGGTTGCTCTATCAACAACAGAGGCTGAATTTGTGGCAGCCAGCGAGGGAGCGAAGGAAGTGATATGGCTAACAAGACTATTGGATGAGATCAGTCATCTGACAGGAATGCCCACACTGCTGGTGGAGAATGCTAGTGCTATTAAGTTAGTAAAAAATCCTTAATTTCATAAACGCTCAAAACATATTGCAGTGCGTTATTATTTTGTAAGAGAAAAGTTTCAGAAAAAAATGTTAAATGTGGAACACATTGATGCTGAAAGTCAGGGAGCAGACATTCTCACGAAACCATTAGCAAAAGTTAGGTTTGCTAAATTATGTGGCTTAATGGGAGTGGGAAATGAAAAGTAGTGTACTTATTGTTATGTTAAAGTGTAACAATGTTTCTCTTTATAAAGGGAAGCTTGTGAAAGTTGTTTTGAGGGGAAGTGTTGAACATTGTACAAAAGACACACATGGTCAAATTGACTTATCATTTGTTTTTTGCTCTGTAGTGAGTAGTCTGTGGAGAATGCTCCCCAAGAAGGTTGTCTTGTACCAAGAATGTAGCAATGTACATCGCGTCGCGGTCGGTCGCGTTAGACACTAATAAAGTATTAATTAACTGTTAGCACGTGTTGTTACTCCTTGTAAAACCAACTTACGGAAATATCTGCGCTGAAGTTCAACAGTATCAGGAGTACCAAAATGTAACAAGGCAAGATAGGGATGAAAATCCATATCATCGCTGGCAAGTAAGGCGTGGAATCAACTGCCTGTAGCCTGGAAAAAGGAGAGAAATTTGGCCAAATTTAAACAACAAATTAAGATGTTAATCTACGAATACTGACACCGTGCCTCATTTGCCTCATTGCCTCCTTCACATATACTTACTTAATTTCTATTTCTTGTGTGTTTTTATTCCTTGTGTGTTTCAATTATATAGGCACACTTACATTTAGCAGAATTGTATAGCTTAACAAATTAATCCATGCAGGGCAAAAAGCTGTTTCTATAGTAAGATAATCCGTGTAAAAATACTGTAAGCTTAAGTGTAACCCTACTTCAAATAATAAATAATAATAATATAGTGTTTAGCATAGTGCGCTACGACACCAGGAGTTCGGATCCTGGCCTGGGAGTGGGTATTTCATCACATTACTTACTCATTCTCATCTTCGCGATTAGTCAAAAGTAGCAGAAAATTTACGCTAAATAACAAAAATCAAAGTCAGAACACAAATCAAATCTCAGGAGTGCACTGAGGTGCAGTACCGTGGCTGATAGAGAGAGAGACGAGATCATTCCGGGTGTCAACCGAACCTACAACGTAAATGTTAAAATGTCAACGCCCCGGCATCCTTTTACAGTATTGGCGTGCTATTAAATTTATATTATTGCCAGTTTGTAAAGAAATATGTAGATCCAAAAAAAAGAAAAATCCTCGCTTCGCTTACACTAATTTTTGCAGTGAAAATCTTAAGGGTAAGCGTTTTCCTTTTCAATGTTGCTTCGAGTACTTATTTCCCACCCACACAGCATTTAGTAGCTGTACTGAATGCTATTATAAGAACCCCTCAATTATAAGGCGACAGAATTAGCAATTACGCTGTTGGAGAGGTCCCATTTCCACGGAAAACTAAAAGGCTAGCTACTTCTGAATGTCTTTCTGTTGTTGCCTATATTTATGTAACGATTTATCATAAATGAATCCTTTTATACTCTGGTTACTTAAAGGTACTGCAGTGCAGAAGGACTGCACTTAGCACGTAATCGTATATTTGCACCTTGAATCATTACCAGAATGGCTCAAAGCGCGGTGCTTATCAAGTGTTTACGACACGCTCGGAAACATTTACCTAAAACTGCGTCGGGTATGATTTCCCGCAATGAATTGTGGGGAAGACAAAAGAAGCGGGACAACAAGTGGAGAAATACCTAGGGGAAATAAGAGAACGGCGGGGAAAAGCTATTAGAGAAGGCAGCGAAATGAGCAATCATGCTCCAACCGAGCCATCTTTATATTGTAACGTAGAGTGTAAACATCCCTTATCACATAACAAAGAGGGGAGAATGGAAGTGTGACCTCTTATTCTTTTTGGCAGAATAAGCGGAAGCAAGAGAACGAGTGGTGCCTCTCAGCGGATTATTACAAAACTTCTTGCGAATGGCGATTCTCAGCAGGTCAGTGCACCAGTTTTCTGCCTTCGTTCCAGATCTGCTTATATACCCTTATCTGTGGCAGGACTGAGCGGCCTGGTGTCTATTGAACAGAACACAAAAGTAGCTCGTTGGACTGTGCAGCCAGGAAATTTCCGAAATTCAGACAAGCGTCAGCTCCCCTCCATTCTTTTTGATGATCCTCTGACGTCATTATTGGTTTAACTTTTTCAATAACATCACAGCCGGAAATATGCGATGATCGAGCATGCTACAGTCACACGCAGGCCTGTAGTCGAAGGTATACGGTGGTACATGCGATTTCGAAGTGCCAAGTAAATCCCGTGCGAACGTCTCAAAAGTGTTCTTCTTTCTCTTGTCCGCAACAATTGCCGGGGAACTATAATGTCTCTTATCTTTAAACGCGAAAATTCGAGTCTTGATATTTCAGTACTAAGAGAACGCACTACATGTAGAATTGTTTCTTTCGTATCGCTCAATGTAAATACAGGGTGTCTCAGTTAAAAGTAGCCTCTGCTCCGATCAACAGTTACATGCGAAGGATCATGAAAAGAAATTAGTCGGGTCGACGACAATGTTAAAAACTGTGAGACAGTCAACTAGGGTAAAAAGTTTTTTTCATTGCATGTTTTGATTAACTACAATGTACTGAATTATAATCCGAAAAATGCCACTCTGGTACCGTTGAGCATTTCTTGCTATGACGCCATCAATGCGCCATTTTGTCTAACTACATAGATTACAGTAGGTCTCTGATAAGTCACTAATAGCTCGAGAACTAATGTACCGATCGTAGTCATTAAGACATTGTTGGAAACCTTAAATCCTTTATAATGTAGTATATTATTCATATGTGTAACTTAATAAATAATAATTATGTTATCATATTTTTTTAAAAAAAAAAAAATAAGTCTATTTTTTCCGTTTGCTTAGCTAATATATGATTTTATTCTAATCAAAAGCATAGGGGAACATTGTAAGACAGTTACTACGAAGAAAAAGTAGAAATTAGAACTTCATTCATTTGACATACTACAGGATGTCCGAGAAAATATTGTACCTATTTCTTCTCTTTCTTCCTTCGTAACCGTTGTTCCGAGATGATCTGTTACAAACGCTGATTGCAAATATACTTCAGAAGTTTTCACAGAAAAACTGAATAAAGAACTGAGTCATTCTCTAGTATCTGGTCTCAAGTACACAAACAGTGTCAAAAAGTGGTAGGAGCAACTCCTCCATCCCCATGCCTTTCGTAATCGCCCCCACTAGTGAGTACAATTGTGTATTCCTTGCAATGTACAGAATTGTGAAAGTTTATATCAATCTCATTGCAATTCCACTTCCACAAGTAAGCTGCGAAAGAGCCTTTCCAAATTGAAAATAATACAAACAAGTCTTTGTAGTAGTCTAAGTTACCCAGTGATAATCTTGAAGCTCTTCCTCATGCAGTGTGAACTAGATATTTTCATTGCTAACGAAAATGACAATATTTTCATCAAATTATGCTGAGGAAATTCTGAAATGAAACACCTTTTCTCACTGTAAAATAAAATTTCACTTCTGGTTCGTTTTAATAGCAAAATGATTTCCAAAAAACTCTGCAAAAAACTCTTGTACGTATAGATTTATCACGATATAAGTATAAATAAATTCTGGTATAAAATGAAAAAAATTGCTGAATTTTTACTTTATTCTTACAGATACTTTTAAGAATTTGAAAATATATTTGAATTTTATTATTGGTGTTACATTGATGTACTTTTAAACTTAATGAAACACTTGTTCTTTTGTTATTTGTATTGGTAACAAACAATCTCTTAAATTTCTTTTGTCTACTTCAGTAGCGTGGCGTGACTTTTTCAAAAGTGTTACCGGCCATCAGGCGTTATCATCTCCACCCTACCCCCCCCCCCCCGAAAAAAATATGCCTTTGATCTAGGTTTTTGTTCATTTCGTTCTTTCTTTTTTGCAATCCGCTCAGTGGTTTAGGCACAATCACTCCTAAAAGAAACTACCACTCATGAATGAGTTACCGTGGAAATCCAGTGAATAGTAGTCGAGCCTTATCAACCATCTCTGTTTCTTTGCAAAGAGGTGGAATGGGGAAGAAGAACCACACATTCGGGTCAGTTTGACGTTTGTGTGGTGAGGAGACGACAGAATTCCCCTCCTCCAGCGGTGGAAGAAAAGTCCAGATGTACGTACTACTGTTGCTAACTTAGTTTTTTGGAGCAAGGTTTTTGTCCAAATCACAAATCGCATCAAGTACTTATCTCTTCGTCTATTACGTCAATGGTCTCAGTTGTAATTAAATCAAGTTTTAGCATTGGAGTCTAGCTCTAGTTGCTTCAGAGAAATATATAGTATCCCCTTTGTAGGCGGGTTTTGGCTCTTTCTGGAAATCCAATGTGACAACACTTGCTGATCTGGTAGGCTGGACCGGCAACTGGGTCCCTAAATAGGCATATGAATAACCCCGTAGCACACTTGCCTCTAAGTATTTCCCCGCTCTTCCCTTGCATTGGCGCTCTTTCCTCTTGTTACCTCTTGAGGGTAGCGGAACGGCCTACCTCTTCTTTTCTGTCGGCTGCAGTAAAAATGTCCTCTGCAATATACACTCGACTGCAATGCTGTCGGTTAACGTATTTAACAATGTTGTTATTCTATTGAAAGAAACGTTTTTAATTTCTTTACATTTTGCTGTTACCAACCGTAACACCGGTTACATGCAAGCCACGCCTCTGGTCTACCTTCAATAGACACTGTATAGACACTGTATAGAAAGTGTAAATATGTATCAATTCAGACTTTACTGTAAAGAAAAGCTATTGCAATCAACTATTTTTTTGGGCGCCCTCTTAACGATAAATTACCACCGACCTCTTGGCAGTCCCAGTCCGACCTTGATTTATAAAATAACACATATTTACAAATAACAGCATTATTATAAAGGAAAAAAATTAAATGACATTATAACTCAAGTGCAACACTAAATAAGGCATTAGAGACTAAGTTCCATTCCCTATATTTACCAATCAACTATATTTGGTTTAGTACATGTGCACCTTAACAAGGCATTATATATCAATGTCACCATACATTCTTAACCAATTTTAGGAGGCTTAGGCTTTGCATCCAGTGGCGGGCCACGTTTGATGCCTCCAGACATCCAAACACAGCCGATGGTGTTTTTTTCGGCGTCAAAGGCTTTTACATAAATCGTTTGGTTTCCTTCAAAACTTCTGAGATTATCAACGGCAAGCATTAAATCGACATTGAATGGCTTACGTTCAAGGTGTCCCTGAAAAATACAGAAATTCAGTCAAGTGAGTTGCCCGAAGTGCCCAAAATGAAGAATACTGAGGAAAAAGTACCTGAAAAGGAAAGTGCTCCAAGAGTCACCACCACTCGACTGGGAAGAAGAGTGAAACCTCCACAGAAGCTGAGTTTGTTAGTACAAAACTCATGTTATGAACACTATTGATTGTGTAGAGTCACTAAATGTCTTTGTGTGACTCTAGGTGGGAGAATAGTAGTGTAAAAGTATATAGGATAAGGACAACAAATGAAGAGGTCATTTGATTAACAGACCCGATTTGGCTATACTTAAAACTATGACAAGATGCCCATATGCCCTAATTGCCCAAGCGTGCTATGCTGTCAATCCCAAGAATCCTGAATCCTAGTGTACAAATGAAGAGCCCTCAATAGATTAATTTGGCTACACTTAAAATTATGTCAAGTTGTCCATATGATCTTATTGCTTACAGTGTGCTACTCTGTCAAAATCCCAAGAATCCTGAATTCTAGTGTACAAATAAAGAAGCCTCAACAGATTGATTTGGCCATGTGTGCAAAAGCTACATCTGTGAGATTGTTGTCCATAAGCTTGTTAAAAATATGCTCTTCTTGATATTGCTATGGCTACACTTAAAACTAAGCCAAAAATACTCATATCAGCTTATTGCCTCTAACAAGTTACAGATCAATACAATACAGGATTACCTTGGACAAAAGCAGGCTGCAAATTGAAGTTACCTGTTTTTCTTCCTAATCTTTGATCAGTTTCATGCCCGGGTCAGTAATTACTTAGCTCAGAAATGCATTAGTCTGTCAGACAGTTTCAATCGGGAAGATTAATGCATTGCTTGACCTGGTAATAAATTATGCATGCTTGGGGGCTTTTATATGCTGGCACGCATGGGGGAAAAGGGGCATTATTGATATTTCTGTGTAATTGTAGGGAAAATTCCCTTTGCATGATAGCATGCAGGCCTGACACATGCTATTGATTCCAATTCACTGGAAGGACATGAAACTTCAATTAATATTTCTGTGTAATAGGGGGAAATTCTTACTAAAAGGACATTACCCCGTTGCATAAGAGCATGCAAACCTGGCTCCAATTTCAGAAGGCTTTGCTCTGAAATAATATATACACACGTGAGACTTTGAGAATATTCACTACAAGTCCTTTGACTGTATTTAGCTGATATCCAGCTCTTAGCTCCTGGGTCTGATACTCAGTAGAGTGTGGGCCTAGCCCCATGGCTTATATGCCTTGTAATCAAGAGACTCCTGGGTCTGATACTCAGTAGAGCGTGGGCATATCCCCATGGCTTATATGCCTTGTAGGCTCCTGGGTTTGAGGCCTCCCCATTGTGAAGTGTTAATATTGGTGCCTTGTAATCAAGAGCTCCCGGGTTTGATACCAGGTAGAGTGTGTAGGCCTCCCTGATGGTAAAGTGTTTGTGTTATTGCCTTGTAATCAAAGGCTCCTGGGTTTGAGGCCTCCCCATGGTGAAGTGTTAATATTGCTGCCTTGTAATCAAGAGCTCCCGGGTTTGATACCAGGTAGAGTGTGTAGGCCTCCCTGATGGCAAAGTGTTGGTATTATTGTCTTGTAATCAAGAGGCTCCTGGGTTTGAGGCCTGGTAAAGTGTGTGAGATTGAAATACATGTGGCAGAATAATATCCCCACACGTGAGACTTTGAGAATATTCACTGCAGTTTTAAAGTCCAACTTTGACTGTATTTAGCTGATATCCAGCTGATAGCTCCCGGGTTTGATACCTGGTAAAGTGTGTTATACAACAGCATAATAGAGCAAAACTACTCTATATTGGGGATCACCAGAGCCTAGTTATTGCTGTTGTCTGGGTATAAAAGCACCAGCTCAGCCACTAACTGCTGTTATAATTGTTTTGGCATAGTTCTGTTTTTTGGACCAAGAAATTTTATATAAATAAACAACAAAAATGCCAAACTTGAAATATTGCAATCAATGCAATAAGAATATATCTAGTTCTAATTGGGCTAGGCACCGGCATAATTGTGATCCAGAAAAATGCAGAACACCAACAAAAATATGCCCAAGATGCCATAAAATATTAAGCAAAGCATATTACAATAGGCATAAGTGTACTTGTTATGTACAGTCATCAACATTGCCCCCACAACCATCTACATCTGGTCTGAAAAGGAAGCTTGAAACACCTGTTCATGCTAGAGCAGCAAAGCAGCCACGCTATGCACCACCTATCCATAGCAGTTTTAATGGCCAACTAAGGGATCACTGTTTTGAATCAGAGCCAAAATGTGACATTAAGAATTTTTTGAACAGTATAAATCCTGATGTGCAGGCTATTCTAAATGCACAAAATGGCTCTTATAAGCTGTCCCTCAAATTGTTTACACAATATAAGAAATCAAATGTCACAAAATTTACACAGCCCCACATAACAGAAACTGTAGCTATATATTCAAATGCAAATTTAGACAAAATAATAAGCAGTTTGATAGATCAATTGAATATTAAACACTCTGAATTTGCTGCAAAAGAATCAGGATCGAGCCTATGCGGAACTCCACACAAGCTCTATGTTAATATTTCTGAATTCAGCCCATTACAAGGATCTACATATCTGCCATTACCTGACAATATTAAAAACAAAAGAACCGTGGTTAACATAGAAAATAATGATGAGAAATGCTTTCTGTGGTGTATTTTAGCTGCTTTGTATCCAGTTTTAAGGCATCCTGAGAAAATAAGTTATTATAAACAACATGAACATGATTTTGATGATGCTATGGAGGGCTTAAAATATCCAATGTCTGTTCAGAATATTGATAAATTTGAAAAAAAGGCCAAGGATATCAATGGTAAACAATTATCTATTAATGTATTTATTTGTTCTACTGGCCGTGGCAATTGCTTGATAGATCCTCTCAGAATCAGTACACTTGATGATGATTCTGCTGTTCCGATTGATCTGCTCTTAATTGAAAAGGATAGGACATATCATTAGACTCTGATACACAGTCTTGAAGCTTTAGTCAGAAAACAACTAGACAAATCCAATACAACATTCAAGTTGTGGAGAAGATGTTTGACTGTATTTGATGGTAAAAAAATAATAAATGGGGTTAGTGAAGTGAATGCAGAAATTGCTAAAAACAAGTTAATTGAACATTTAAAATACTGTGGCAACCATAAACCTGTTCATATGGTGATGCCTAGTCCAAGTGAAAATGCCAAATTCAAAAAATTTGAAGCCTTGTTGGAACACCCAGCATATATAGTCTGTGATTTTGAATCAAACCTCAAACCCCTTGCATTCTGCAGCCCAGATCCTGATGAATCTTCAATTACACCATACCAGTTACATGAACCTTCTAGTTTTTATTATGTGATTGTACAGGATGGTGTTGTTAGTAAAGAATATATATACATGGGACCAGATGCCATCAAAAAATTTGCACATAGAATAGAAAATGAGTGACATGACATAGCATCTAATGTATTATTAAAATCAAAACCTATGTTGCCTTTAACAGAGGATCAGATTGAAGATTTCAACAATGCAGAAAAATGCCCGGTATATGATTCTGAATTTTCAGATACAAATATCAAGGTAAAACACCATTCTCATACAGATGGTAAATTCAAAATGGCCCTGTGTAATATCTGTAATATTAAGATCCAGAGACCAAAATTTGTTCCTATATTTTGCCATGGTGCATCCAATTATGATTTTCATAATTTGATCAGGTACGAGGGGTTTGACAAGGAGAATTTAAATATTTTAGCAGAAAATGATGAGAAATATATTGCTATTAGCAAGATAATTAAAGTTAATGGTGTTCCCTTTCACTTAAGATTTCTTGATTCCTACAGAATTCTGTCTGCTAGCCTGGCTACACTGGCCAGTCAATTATCTGATGATCAATTCAAAATCACATGTGCTATGTTTCCAAATCAGGACCTGGAATTAATTAGGCGGAAGGGTGTATATCCATATGATTATGTTACAGATTTTTCTAAATTTGATGAGTGTTCTCTGCCACCACAACAAGCATTCCACAGTAAACTCTGTAACGTGTAGCAGTTCCACGTTACAAATATGTATATAAACTAAATATTGTTCTTTGTTTGGTACTTAAAATTTTTGTGTGTTAATGGTTAATTACCAAGAAAAGTGGAACACACCTCGTATATAGACTATACATCCTGATGTTAAATGTAAGTTCAAAAAGTTTGTTTCTTTCTGCCAGCAAGCTGAGCTGGAATTTCTTTATCGGTGACAACAATGCGAGAAAGCAATCGCTATTGTGTAGAAACCAGCAACCACTGCAGAGAAATACAGTAGTAAGACAAGTCGTCCGAGAAAACCACGGCCCTGCGGGGATAAACTTTAACAACGACGTCCATAACCACGAGGAATCAATGACAGGTAATAATGGTTACCGTCAAACTAGGGAATTTAGAGGAAGGACGTGGTATAGGAGTCGGCCTAATATACCAGAGCACAGATCTGATCCCGAAACGAGAGCACCAGAAGGAGGTAACATCGAGAGAAGAAGAAACTCAGCATCTCCTCCTCGAAGAAGAACTTATGATTTTCCTAACGGGCAATTGACAACTTCTGGGTCTCAGACACATGAGTCAGAGTTCCCGAGGACCTTTGAACAACAACAAGCGCTTGAGCAGACTCGTCAGTAGTATTGGAGTGCTCCAGTAGTTCCCACTAACCTAGGTTCAAATAGGAATCTTGCTTAAGTTCCGTTCCGCTTAGAATAGGAGCCTGTAGCTCGAGTCATCTACCAGAACTTAAAGAAGTTCACCTGTTCCCAGGAACGACGGAGGTAAATCCTCGGAGAAAGCCAGATTTCTTGTGACTAGTGTGGAACGTCAAGAGTTGCCAGTGAATTGTTTATGAACATTAAGTGAAGTTTTGAAAATTTGCACAATTTTTCTGTGAAAGAGAAAATTGTTCAAATTTTCTCGTAGGAAGCGGGGCAATTGTAACGTGTAGCAGTTCCACGTTACAAATATGTAAATAAACTAAATATTGTTCTTTGTTTGGTACTTAAAATTTTTGTGTGTTAATGGTTAATTACCAAGAAAAGTGGAACACACCTCGTATATAGACTATACATCCTGATGTTAAATGTAAGTTCAAAAAGTTTGTTTCTTTCTGCCAGCAAGCTGAGCTGGAATTTCTTTATCGGTGACAACAATACGAGAAAGCAATCGCTATTGTGTAGAAGCCAGGCAGACTCAACTTTATGTAAACGTTGAAACCGGGGAAAAGACGAAAGATTAGGCTGTCTTCCCCACGCTATATCTGTCGTGTTCCTTGGCGGACAATAATTTAATTAATATCATATTAATCCCTGATTCTTTTACTGCAAGACGTTGTAATGAGAATTTAGTTACGTTAAGGTAAACGAAAGTTATGCCCGCGCAAGACAAAACCTGTATTTAAATAATTTTTGCTTAACATTTTGACGTTGTAAATTTTCTTTCTTTTCTTTGTTGTCTTTTCGCGTGGCCGTTGCAGGGAGAGAGGGGAGTTGGAAGAAGCCATACTCCCTAGTCAAATTAAATGCGGAGTGTAACAATTAAAATTATATTGCATATTTAATATTCACAAAAGGTTAAAAATAGTAATTTCTGCATGTAGCTAATTATGTTCCTCATTGATATTTTATTAATATGTATTTTATTGTAATGTAAAATTGATGTTAAGATAAAAGTTGGTAAATCCTTCACGGCACCGAGAAATCCTATATAAGCAACAAAGCTCGGTGGCCCGGGGCCTTTGTATTCGAACTCCAGATAAATACGGAACTCGTATTACCGTCTTTTCTTTTCATACCCGTATTTCTGCGCTTACTTCCACGTCGCTACTAGAAATTAGTTTATTCTGGATTATCTTTAGGACAGTTACTTAGCTCTTCTGGTCAGAAGGCTTATGTTCTCTCAGTTCTATGCTCCTGGTCAGGAGATATAATTGAGAGGATTGTGATTGTCGTAGGATATACCAGAATTCGGGATCGGTCGATAGACTGTTAGTAGTCAACGTTTGTGTCCCTGGTCAGGGAACACCTTTTCTTATTCTGTGGTCACGGATTAATTTTCAGTTCTCTGGTCAGAGGCTGAAAAGAGAAAAGGAAGTTGGATACTTTACTGAATATCAACAGAACCTAGTGGGAAAAAGGATTGTTGATTGCTTATAGAATATTGGTCAAGATCTATAAGTACATTGAGAACCTTTGACCCAGAATTACGAGGGACTTTACATCGAGGATTGAAGCAGCCGGATTAACCCGAACCTTGAGCCGAGGAGACTCAAGCCCCGAAGAGATACTGAGCGTGAAGCCGAGGCTCAATAGACCCATCGAAACAAGTACGATCCAGGGCGGACCGTTACAACTCAGAGCATCGGGAATCACTGATGAAGATTATCACCATGCCCAGTTGATGTGGGACAACTTAAAATGCCAGATACTTGGTGATTATCATAAGGCATATTTAAAACTTGATGTGACTCTCTTAGCTGATATACTTCAGGCATTTAGAAAATCTTCCATGAAAAATTATAAGCTGGATCCAATGTATTTCTACAGTGCTCCAGGCCTAGCATGGTCTGCAATGTTTTTGAACACTAAAATGCAGTTGTATCTTATTCAGGATCAAGATATGTATCTGTTTATGGAGCAATGTATAAGAGGAGGCATGGTGCAATGTTCTCAGAGATATGCCAGAGCACATAACAAATATATTCCTGATTATGATCCAGCACTGCCATCAAATTTTATACTTTATGTGGATGCAAACAGCCTGTATGGTTATGCTATGATGGATAAATTGCCATATGCAGGGCTTGAGTGGGTTGAAGATTTCAATATTGGAGATCTTCAGGATTTTGATGACAGTAACTATGGCCTGTTCTTAGAAGTTGCTCTGACAATTCCTGATGATTTACACAACAAATTTTCTGATCTGCCCCAATTCCTGAGGTTGAGTGCTCACCTGGCTCTAAACAGAAGAAGCTCATGATGACTCTGGAGCCAAAACAGGGTTATGTCATATATTACAAGAACCTTCAGTTCCTAATAGATCATGGTGTTCAAGTGACCAAGGTTGGCAAAGTCTTAAGGTTCAGGCACTCAAGATGGTTGAAGCCATATATTTATACAAACACAGAGCTTCGAACATCTGCAGTAAGCAAATTTGATAAGACTTTGTTTAAATTGATGGTCAATTCAGTGTATGGCAAAACTATAGAAAATGTCAGAAAACATACTGATGTTAAATTAATTACTGACCCCAGCCGGAGCAAAAAATTGATTGCAAAGCCTAATTTCAATTATAGAAGAATTTATGATGAAAATATGGCTGTATTCAACATGAAAAAAACAAAGATTAAGTTTGATAAGCCTATTTATGTAGGGGCTGTGATATTGGAATTGGCCAAATTACACATGCTGGAGCTCTATTATGATGTGCTCAAGCCTTTTTATGGTCATTGTGTAAAACTCATGTACATGGACACAGATAGCTTTATTCTTGATATTCAGACAGAAGATGTTTATCAAGATATATCACAGCCTGCATTGCTTGAATATTTTGATACCAGTGAACATAAAAAAATTCAACACCACAACAAAAAGGTGCCTGGCAAGTTAAAAGATGAGACACTTGGTGATGTTATTGTGGCATTTGCTGGGTTAAGGGCCAAGATGTACAGCTTTGAAACATGTAGTGGTGTTGTTGCCAAAAAAGCCAAGGGCATTGGCAGAGTAACTGTGGACAAAGAGCTCCAATTTGAAGATTACAAAAATAGTCTCAAATCACAGAGTTTAATCAGAACATCAGAATGCAGAATTCAGAGTGTGGATCACTTGTTGACCACAAATGTTGTAAGAAAAATTGCTCTGGACCCACATGATGATAAGAGATGCATTTTATCAAGTGGCATACATACTCTACCATGGGGTCATTGTGATTTGAAAAATGGCAATCAATGCCCAATTACAGAGCATGATTTGAAATAAATAAATATGCCGATGAACTTATTTGGGTTCAAAAAACAGGCTATTATGGACCTGCCAACACCAGCACCCTCTTCTGATATACAATCTATGATATCTAAACTAAGTGGTTTCTTAATTATTCATCTGAACAGCATACTTACATATGTTGATGATAAAACAGGTAAAACATTGTACATATTTAACAATAATTTAAATCACTACCAGTTACCTGTAGGTGGTCAATTACAATTTATTAGAACCCCCAAGGGTAATGTCAAGGTTTCAATAGGGAGAAATATTTACAGGATTAAGCACTCAAACATGATTTCTGGCACTGTATATACTGTTTCTGCTGGTGACTGCTTATATATTGAGGTCCCGGGATCCTATGACAAGCTTATACCTTTTTTTATAGAATTAAGAATTAGATATTTTATAATAAATAACCACTAAAACAAAATGCCTAATGATATATTTGGCCATACAAGGCATGAAGATCACAGTGATGAGATTCTGATGCTTGATGTCAGAGTTAAAAAATTAAGAAGTGATTTACAAGCTTTACAAACCACACTCAATGCCAGTCTTCAACTAGAAATTACAAATTTACCCTCTTCTTAAAATTGATTCAGAACTCAAATTGATGCTTCAAAAATATACTGACTTGGCTACATTAGATAATTTTCAAAATTTAGAGGAAGCTGTAGCAGCTCTTCAAGCCAAATTTAAACTCAGGTTACCAACTCTGAGCAATTGAAACAACAATTAGAAGAACAGATTAATAGTGTCCAGGCACAGCTCCAAACAATTGTCAAAAGTATAAAATCACAAGAAGATTTTGATCTAGTAATTTCCACTCTAAAGGAACAGATTCAATCACTGGAGATACCTAATCTGGACACCTTGAACAATGCCATAGCCGAGGTTAAAGAAAAAATTGGGACACTTGAAAATTTTATGAACAACCTGCCATCTTCTGATGCTTTGAGTGCTATAACTCGTAGTGTTGCCAACATCAAGCTGCAACTTGAGACATATGAAGATTTTGGAAAAATTCAGAGTACCATAAGCCATCTTGAGGGTACCATAGCGGCAGTGCAGAGTGATCTGACAAATGTACAAGAAACTCTAGAATCTCGCCTGCCTGGTATTGTAGACACCCTTGTCAGTGTACAGCAACAGATCACAAAACTTGAAAACCTCAACACTGAATCTGAGCTATCTCATTATCATCACTTGATCGATGATATTCAAACAAAACTTGAAATTTTACAACAATCCACACCTACTCAGGCAGACATAACCCTGCTCCAAGATACTATGCGCAGTGTGGCTGATGCTTCTGAATTAAATGATGTGAAATTGGCACTTGAATCTTTGCAGAATACAGTAGCAAATCTGCCTACATCACAGGAACTTAAAAATATTAAGAGAGCTGTGAATCGGATATTGAAATCAGAAGATATCAAGAATATCCAGACAGAGATCAAACAACTTACTCAGACAGTGGCCACTCTACCAACTAATCAACATATTAATGAACTTTATGCTTTGTTTGAGGATATCAGAAGACAAGTCCATGATCTTACTGCTCAAAATTCAAAATTGGCAGTTGTTGAAAATCTACAGTAAATTGTAGCCAGCATCAAGCAACAGATAGGGACCATGGAATCCAATCAAGCAAATGCACTGTCTGTTTTTGCCACCCAGCTTCAAGAAATTGTGCAACAATACAAGAAACTTGCTGTGGACATAAGAATCAAGCCAGGCCACGATGATGTTGTTAGGACTATCAATGAGCACCTTGAATCTGTAATAAGCAGATTGCTTACAGCAGAAAAAGAAATAACTGGCCTAATCCAGAATCCTAAGCACACAGTAATTCTTGAATTGTACAGTATCTCCAACAAAGAATATGATTCACCATTTACACCAGGTGGCAAAATATATATGCTGTCTCCTGCACAATTTTATTACCAGTTTTTTGTTGGGGGCACACTTAGACCAATCAAGATCAAATATTGGCTACAACCCTACCTTATCAATAACAAATGCTGACAACAAACCAAAGGTCACCAGTGTAGAGTTAGAGGATTTTACAGACCCCAATACATTAGAGACAGCTTATGCTGAAGATGATGGTTCTCTTGAATTTAATATACAAATAGGAGACAAGTTATATTTAGAAAATCCTGTAGTATCAGCTGCTGAACACCCCATAGTTGCAATATTCTTGTTTACATACCATGTCTAGAGTCGCTTTCACGTTCAGAAGACACAACGGCGCTTATGGAGAAACCGCACAGTGTTGCCAATACAGCGCTAGCTCATGTCGCCGGGAAATGATGACCTTCCTTCACAATGAAGGTGTTACATATTTTGTATACATAATGATAATTATATGTAATTATTAATATTAATATTATACTGTGAACGTTACAGTTACCCTTTTTACTATGATCCATTGCGATCACTACACACGCGAGTGTAATGCACGAATATGACACTTCAGAAATCACTTAAAAAAGTAAAAATCACTGAGAGCTCACACAACTGAAAACACTTTTTCGGGAGAGGGAAAAAGTCTAAACAGACCAAAGCAGATCTCTCACTCAAGTAAGGGGACCCTGGCACATGGGTTAGATTCAAGTTGCAACCCAAACAAACAAATGAGTTATGGCCCACGTGAACTGATAAGAGGTGAATGACTCAAGCAAGGCATGTTATATTTCTATCTTGAAGCCCCATATTTTGTCACGTGCTGGAAAGCCTTTCAAAGGTTAATATGGTGTTTATGAATTTATGTGTACGTTGGAAACTGAAAGGTGATCTTCATTTCAGTATTAATGTCGACAGTAATGTAAACGAAAACAACGTGTATTTGCGACAGCACTAATGTTGCTCACAACAGCAGCATTGGAAATAATTGTCAATTATTAAATTTAAGTAATTTCAATTCTATTATAACAAACTGCATGAAGTTCATATTTTTACTGAATGGAAATAAATTAACAACTCGAAAACTTGGTGGTGATAGCCGGAATGCTGCGGTGAGTCGGCTCAAGATGGCCAGACAACGTCTCCTTACTTCGCGCGCGGTTCGGGTTAAAAAGAAACTCCAAATGCATGGAAGTAATATTTCTGGGAACCTTTGAGTGGTTATAAAAAATAATTTCATTATTTTCTCCACAACTTTGTCGCTGGAAGCTTTTACTTGGAATTACAGAACAAAAAATGGCCAGCGACGACATTTTCTACTGAACGAATATAAAAAATCTCCACATACTTTATTTGAATATTTTTTAATGCGAATATGCTTTAAAGTATTGATAAATTCTGAGTACCACCATCAGCTATGACAATTAAAAAACAGTGTCAATTTTTTTAATAATGAATGCTTCAATTTTACGGCATGTTTCAACGTTAAGAATGAAAACAATGTAAAAATTGTGTTTTCACAGAAAATTTGCGTTTTTAATTTATCTAAAATTATGTAAGCAAGTTACCAGTTTTTTGTGTTCACCATCGTATTCTCTACAAAATTTCCTGCAAAACTGCAGGTACCAATTTTACTTAAGCTAAATTTGTAAATCCAGAAATTTCACAACAGCGCGGTCGTATTTCCCATAAGAAAAGCATTGCCCATAAGACCCCATTGTGTCTTCTGAACGTGAAAACGACTCTAGACAAATTATTGTTGATGAATTACACAGACAAGCCAGACATAATTTTAAGAGATTGCCAGTGGTTACAAAAGGCATAGATGATTTATGGCAGTGTGACTTGGTTGAGATGGCAAATGGACAGCTGAAAAACTTAGACAAGATCAACAAGGGCTACAAGCTACTCACTGTCATAGACACATTTTCAAAATATGCCTGGGCTGTGCCACTCAAATCCAAGACTGGAGCATGTGTTACAGAAGCCTTCAGGACAATCATCAATCAGAGTGGAAGATCACTGAACTATCTACAAACAGATAATGGCAAAGAATTCTATAATTTTGTGTTCCAACAATTTATTAAAAGCCAGTCAATACAACGTTACTCGAGTTACAGTGATCTCAAGGCCTCTATTGTAGAAAGATTCAACAAAACCCTAAAAAATCATATGTATAAACAATTCACTCTTCAAGGTAATTATAAATGGCTTACAATCCTACCAGAACTTTTACATAGATATAACAACTCGGTCCATTCCACAATCAACATGAAGCCCTCTGAGGTAACTTCATCTGATGAGCAAAAATTGATCAGTACTGTTTATTATCCTAGATACCAGCCAACAACAAGAAAAGCCAAATACAAGGTAGGTGATCAAGTAAGAATCAGCAAATATAAGCACATATTCAAGAGAGGCTTTACCAGAAACTGGAGCACTGAATTATTTACAGTGGTTCAAGTTAAACCTGGGGCCCGATACACATATATAATAAAAGACCATCGAGGAGAAATTCTCAAAGGCAGGTTCTATGAAGAAGAACTCAGCAAAACTAAGCAGCCTGACACATATCTCATAGAAAAAATCATCCGCAGAAAAGGCAACAAGATACTGGTGAAATGGCTAGGACTTCCAGAACACAGCTAGATCGAAACAGACAAAGTGATACTATGAACACCTGGGATGTTATAAAGAGACTGCCAGAGCCTGAACAGCAGAATAAGAGAAATGGCCACCTGCTGCCTGATAATATTAGATGTCTTATTGTTGGGCCATCGGCTTGTGGTAAAACTACACTAATGATTGATAATTTTTTTATTGGCACCCAACTGGTTAGACTGGAAACACAGGCACTTGTATGTCTTCTCTAAGAGCTTGGAACAATTAAAATATCAGCAGCTGATGAAACTATATGATGGACTGGATATAGCCACTTTTGAACCAGATGTGAAGCCACTCCATGATTGTCTTGATAACTCTGTTGTTGGGTTTGATGACATTATACTGGATAATCAAAACAAGGTTAGAAATTTTTTTACACAGGGCCGACACAAAACATAGATTGCTTCTACCTGGCACAGACTTTTTCTAAAATTCCAAAGCAGCTGATCCGAGACAACAGCAATTTTATATGTGTGTTTCATCAAGACCATACCAACCTCAAACACATACATGATGAATATGTAGGTGGGGACGTGAGCTACAATGATTTTTCCAAGTTTTGCAGTAGGTGCTGGAACCAGGACAGATATGGGTTTGTCACAATTGATATGACAAGGAAACCTAATAATGGTAAATACAGAAATAAAATCAACAATTTTCTAGACATTGAAACATATATAAATAACCATGAAAAGGCCAATCATTGATGATCTTAAATTAAGAGATTATCTTGTAAAAAGATTTAAGGGATGGAAATCAGAGAACCGAGGAATCTATGAACAACACAAGCAAACAGAACAACCTATTATTGATGCTATTAGTGAATTAGGCAAAAATATCAAAACTGTTACAGAGCAAAATAAAAATTTGATCACAGAACTTGTACCTGTAGCTGCTAGGAACATATTAGATTATCCAATCACCCCACTTTCTAGTATTCATACACCTAGTCCTGTTCCTCCTCGAAGAATTGAAACTACTCAGGATCATATTGAATTGGGTCTTCTTGCTCAAAAATATTTAAGCACACCTAAAAACAACAAAGATGAGGTCTTTGGCTTATATGCTGACACAGAGCGTGATGGTAGCATCATACATAGAATTGGCAATTTTAGAGTAACATTTATGGGAGATGATCTAATTGTATATTCAGAATCTCATCTTGGAGAGAGAGGTGGTTTTGTTAAGTATCCTGGAACACCTGGATTGTGGGAACTGATGACTAGGAAGAGACCTGGCAGCTATACAGATCAAGATTATGAGCACTACAAAGAAATATTAATAAAATCAGATGCTCTATACCAGAACAATGATCCCACACAAAAATGAGTCAAGTCTAGCAGTGGAGCAAAATACAACAACTTAATCAAGCCCATATGGTCAAATATCAAGACAGGTAGTGGAATCAAACAATACAACACCCTGCCCAAAGAATTTGTGTGGGTTGATGATGTCAGGAAACTTGTAGATAAGTTGCTGGTGATAGCTGGGGAGGAAAATGCTGGGAACCACAATTTTTACAATGAAAAGGTTGGAATTATGGACATGATAAGCACCAAATTGTCTAATTTTATAGTGAATGACACTAAGGGCATTGGATATCTTATAAAAATTATTAATACTCTACCACCTAAATTTTGGAATATCTCTGAGGGTCGGGGGCTGGTTAATGACATCATAAACAAGCTGCCATTTGAGCTACATATACCAGGCTATCAGTATTGTGGTCCAGGCACAAAACTAGATCATAGGCTAAACAGAGGTGACTCTGGTGTTAATCCTCTAGATGCTGCTTGTAGAGACCGTGACATAGCATACAACACACATTCTGATCTTGAGAAGAGACATGTGGCAGACAAAAAATTAGAAGATGCTGCATTTGGTAGATTTGTAAGCAAAGATGCTTCTTTAAGTGAAAGAATAGCAGCATTGGGGACCACCATAGCTATGAACACCAAACAAAAACTGGGGTGGGGGTTGTGATAGATTAAATAAATTTAAGCCACTTAATTAAGCTATGTAAACCCAGAATATATATATAATAAACCTACAATGAAGGCCAAGGGTGTTATGTATCAGATACCTTATGAGTAGACCCAAATGGGGAGTTCACCAACCGAAAGTGGGGCTCGGTGGGGCTCGCCTTAATGGTTTGCTCTTGTAAGGCATAAGCCCCATTTTCTTGCAGTGTTGCCAACACCTTACTCGAAAAAATCACCAAGGTTTTTTTTTGTCTAACCTAACCTAAAGCAAGGAGCTGGCAACCTTGCTTGAGGCTCGTCTTAATGGTTTGCTCTTGTAAGGCACAAGCCTTATTTTCTCGCAGTGTTGCCAACATCTTACTCGAAAAAATCACCAAGGTTTTTTCTTGGTCTAACCTAACCTAAAGCAAGGAGCTGGCAACCTTGCTTGAGGCTCGCTTTAATGGTTTGCTTTTGTAAGGCACAAGCCTTATTTTCTCGCAGTGTTGCCAATATTTTACTCGAAAAAATCACCAAGGTTTTTTTCTTGGTCTAATCTAACCTAAAGCAAGGAGCTGGCAATTTTGCTTGAGGCTTGCCTTACAGTACATAAAGCAATTTTTGCCAACCTACTGGTACTTTTGCCATAGCTTTTTATAAAAAAGAGAGAGGAGAGAGAGAGAGAGAGAGAGAGGGGGAAGAGTTAAACAACCGACAATGCTGCCAACACCTACCTATATTTTTTTTTCTTCCTACTTGGCAAAAGCTACTACCTTTTTTTTAGGCTTAGCCAATTTATATACTGGCGTAACATACACTGGGCAAGGAGAGCCGGCAACAAACACACACTGCCGTAAAAGAGAGAGAGATGGATGGATGGATGGCAACACAGTATGTGTGTGCGTGTGTGTGTATAATATGTAGCATTAATAACTAGAGTGTGTTGGCAACCCATCTGCAACTAAAAAAAAAAAAGAGATATGCCAACGTTGCTGTAAGATGAAGAGAGAGAGACCTATAGCTAACAACAGTGGTGTACGATGTCCTCCCTCTTTTGTGCAATATGACATTATGATGTAACTGTAGTTTTTGACGAGGATTACGAGTTAACTAAAAAACCTGCAACTAGAGAGAGTTGCCAGCACGCACATACTGTTGGAAGAGAGATGGATGACTGGGGGCGGCATTTCTGGCTATTCACAGTGGCGGATGTACTTTCTGTTTTTTTCAAAAGCTAACAATAATGATGGAATTTCATGCTGACGTTATTATTTCTCAACAATTGGCTGGCGGATGTATTTTCTGTTTTTTTCAAAAGCTAACAATAATGATGGAATTTCATGCTGACGTTATTATTTCTCAACAATTGGCTGGCGGATGTATTTTCTGTTTTTTCAAAAGCTAACAATAATGATGGAATTTCATGCTGACGTTATTATTTCTCAACAATTGGCTGAGCTAATGTGAAAATTACATAGCATCATCTGTACTGAACACGAATTTTTGAACGAAATAAATGCGTCAGGTAACAGTATTGGTGGGGGTAACGTGATGAATTTACGAAAGTAGGAAAATGACATTGCTAAAAATTGAAGTATGGAACTATTTTCTAGAGCGGATTTCTACTAGTCCACGTTGTTAACCTACATATTACTCCTCGACTAATAAAACTAGAAGCTCGAGGGCATCAGGTTCTATTTTTATTGTGAGCTGCAAGGAGAACATTGTGATTGTGATTGAAATTAACTAGCGTGAGTAAATTTGTTTGTTAGCTTGCATGAGTTGGCTTTGTGTTATATATAAATAGGTAGTGTTGCTTCTGTGAGTTGATTCTGTAATAGCCAAACAGATGTAAAGGAATTGTAGATGTACAAAACCCAAACAGTTCTTAAGCATATTGTGGAAGGAATATATACTCGCAGAGCACGCAAAAAGAGAGAGAGAAAGTATACAAGTTTTGAGTGTGTTGCATGTATTTATTACATATTACTATATACATCAAGCATATGCAAAATAGCAATATGCGGGGTGTAAGAGGGCGACCTTCTGGTAAGGCACCCCAAGAGTCAACCTCACTTCCACCTAGTACACCCTGGACTGTAGAGTAACAAGGCTCTGGCGACTGGCAGACCAGTATAATTTTGCGTGAATTTGTTATATGCATCAAGCATACACAAATATAGCAATATGCGGGGTGTAAGAGGGCGACCTTCTGGTAAGGTGCCCAACAGTTAACCACACTTCCACGTAGTACACCCTGGACTGTAGAGTAACGAGGCTCTGGCGTCTGGCAGACCAGTATAATTTTGCGTGTGTTAGCCTGTTTTGTTTTTTTTGTGCGTTTGATATTTAGTGGAGGTACATAGTGTTTCGAATTTTATTATTATTTAGTTTTATACACAGAAAAGATATTAAACATAAAATTAAATAAAAATATATCTAATTATGTTTTTTTATGACAACAAGCATTCACAAAAAAAAATAGCAATAATGTGGTTTAAAGTTTTTTAACGTAATTGCTACGTAAACAAAATGGCCGACTTGCAATGAGTGTGTCAAGGTTTTTTTTTAAGCCTAATTGCTACGTAAACAAAATGGCCGACTTGCAATGACTGTGTCAAATATGAATAGATTGAGAGATGGAAAGAGAAGTTAAATATGCTTAAATAAAGTGCTCCTCTGTGCATAGCACCTTACTATAAAAGCATATAGGAAGACTGCCATGTCGATGCATGAAACTTAAATATACATATAAAATTAAAATATTTGGTGCTGACCACATCACACATTGCTGACTGTGCATTGTACTTTCCTATATTCACATATGCACAGTAAGGCTAATCGGGACTAGGCCTACAGTTTTTTAAAGTACGATCCGAACCACTATATACTTTTATCGGGTTCGAACCTAGGACCTCTTGATTACAAGGCAACAACACAACCACAGCACTATCGAACCCTAGTTAATATGTAGGAAAAAAAACAACGGTATATACATAATCCAAAGTTGCATGGTTCTAGGCCCCATAGGAACCAAGAAAATCAATGTCTTGGAAAAACATCTTAAGATATTTGTCTTAATCTTTAAGAAAGTCAACTTCCGGTCTGTCAAGATGTTACTTCCGTCTGTCAAGAAAATTTTCTTAAGATATTTGTCTTAAGATGTTTTTCCAAGACATTGATTTTCTTGGCTTCTAATTGACCTAGGATGATGATTTTAAGTTTGTTGGATAGGATTTGACGAAAACTATTCGACTAGCAAATAAAATCGATTCCACCCCCTCAAGTTTCGAAAATATAGAAAATTTTTTATTTTTTGAGAAACTTGATTGGCTGGCTTAGTTTTTACCCTATTTCGAAAATTTTAATGATATTTGATAAAAAATTGAAGGTACTCTGCAACCTATTGGAAACATAATGATTAGTGCTTACTGTTTTCGAGTTATTTTAAATTAAAATTTCAAGATGTAATTTCTAAGTTGTTTTGTAACTCGTAAAGTATGGGTCGTAGAAAACCTATTCTTGTTTTATCTGCTATTGCCCGACAAATACTATAAACACAAATACATTTTTTAAAAAATGGAGATCGAAAATAATTTTGTTTTCTGAAAATAAAAAAAATATGTATATGGAAAAAAAATACGATTGTGTAATTTTTTATGATGTATGTTTGCATGTAAAAAATAAGTATACCTGAAAGTTTTAGAATTTCAAAATAGCTATATATATATATATATTTGCTATTATATCAGCCAAAACAATAGAATATATATAAACAAGAACATTTTCATAGTTTCACACCTCTACTAGAATGGTAGAAAAATATACTAGTAGGGAATAAAATCTGAAGAAGATTCGTGTCTAGCAAAAATAAGCTAAATAGAATTACACATGCATACAATATTTATTGTGCTTTTTTCTATCTACAATCATATTTTTCTTATATATTTTTTTATTTTTTTTATAGGGTTGATTAAAGCACATATTTGAGGAAGACAACACCACCCATATATAAATAAACCCCTCAAACTAGCACTAATTAGAATTAGCTTACAAAATTTTTCTCATAAGGCATTTTTTTGTTTTGTAAACACACTACCACCAACAAATCACATATAAATAAACATACCCCGAAAAATAAAAAAAATGCGCTCCATGAAAAGTTGCCATGTTTGCAAAAGAACCATATCAAGCAAACATTTTGCAAGACATTGTCGCACCTGCGTGCCAGGCAAGCATTTGGCTGCCACCGAACTATGTTCCGGATGCAATAAATATATCACAATTGCGTATGCCAAGAAGCATAAGGTTACTTGTCTAAGCGAAAGTACATCTGGGGCTCAGCCTTCGACCTCCACCAAGAGGAAGGCAGAAGCAACCTCCATCAATGCACCACCCACCAAACGCGTCAAGCCTGCGATGAAAGCAGACCGGTCTGCTTTCGGAGGAATATTAGAAGATTATGTCCGATTGTCGGACGGCTCTTGCGATGTTCGTAGCTTTTTAGAGGAGAAGCGAGCAGAGATAGTTTCTATTCTTAGTAATGCACTGGCTACGCACTCCTCCATTAAATTCTACGGTACGCTATGTTGCACATACAAGAAGCCGACCGATGAAAGGTACACTTTCTTTCATGCAACGAAAGCAAAAACGCTGCATCTGGCGGATGGTGACAATATTGGGGAAATTTACGACAAGTTTGCCGAGGAGCTGCTGGTTAAACAGGAGGAGCACGAGGCCACAGGCTCGGGCGGTTCGCTATGCGGTGAACCCCATAAATTGTGTGCTACTTTTAGTCAGTTTGCACCAATGTCCGGGTCTAGTTACGTCCCTCTACCACCAGATGTTGCAGCAAAGAAGGCTGTTCTGAATATTCAAAACAGGGATAACAAGTGCTTCGTCTGGTCGGTGCTGGCAGCGTTGCACCCCGTCGACTGGAAAAATCAACCGCATCGTGTTGGCCACTACATGCAGTACGAGTCGGAGTTGGAGGATGCAATGGTGGGAATCGACTACCCGGTGGTGCTTTCGGATGTTGGCAAGTTTGAGGCACGTGCTCGCAACTTACAATTAGCCATAAACATTTACGGTCTCACCGAGAACAAAAATGAGGTCCACCCCATCCGGGTGAGCAACGTGAGCAACAACAACGAGGTACGAGAAATCAACCTCCTGCTTATCAAGGACGAGAAACAACACCACTACACCCTCATTCGCTCGCTCTCCCGGTTGGTGTCGAGTCAAAAAAGCAAGCATCATGGTAGCATAGAAGTTTGTCGAAGGTGTCTGATCACTTTTGACAACCGACAACAAAAACACCAGAGCTTACAAGGAGAAAACATCGCTGCCGAAAAGCTTGCTCGCCACATGCGTTACTGCAGTACCAACAGACCTGCACGAACTATTCTACCCAATCCTGATGCGACGGAAAAATTTAGCATGCACAGCGCCATGGTAGAGCATCCTGCCATCATTGTAGCGGACTTCGAAGCCTTCCTCGAACCCCTCTCCACCTGCTATCCCGATCCCGAAGTTTCTTCCACCACCCCTTACCAACTCCACGAGGCCTCAAGTTATGCCTACGTTGTGGTGCGGCGAGACCAACGTGTTGCCCCCGAGCCGTATGTCTATCGCGGTCCCGACCCGGTCAAGCACTTCTTGCAGAGGATGGTAGAGGAGGCCCAAAAGATAGGAAAGTCGTTGCTGTCCCCCAAGCGCATGCAACGACTTTCTCCTAAGAATAAGCGTAGGCACGAGGAGGCAACCAACTGCCCTGTTTGCAACTTGGTCTTCACCGACGATAACAGTAAAGTGCACCACCATGATCATTATGGTACTGGTAGCTACATCGGTCCGTGGTGCAACACGTGCAACTTAAAAGCTAGGGACCCGCGCTTTATTCCCATCTTCTTTCACAACGGCTCGGGATACGATTTTCATCACTTGGTACCCCATCTCGGCTACGATGATAGTCGTATCAGGGTCTTAGCACAGAACGAGGAGCGCTACATTAGCGTGAGTAAGTGGGTGTCTATCCCCGAATTGGAAGCAACTATCGAGCTTCGGTTTCTTGACTCGCTGCGTTTCCTCCATGCAAGCCTTGATGCTCTTGCAGGCAAGCTTAGGGACGAGCAGCTGACTATCACTGCAGCGAGTTTTCCAAACTTTGGATGTTTGGGGCTCATCAGACGTAAGGGGGTCTACCCCTACGAGTACGTAACGGACCCCGACAAGTTCGAGGAAACATCGCTCCCTCCACAGGATAAATTTTACAGTCGGCTGAGAGGCTCTAACATAACAGATGAGGAATACCAGCACGCCCAGTCCATGTGGAAAGAGTTAGGTTGTCGAAATTTTGGGGATTATCACGACGCATATTTAAAGCTTGACGTGACGCTTCTCGCGGACGTTTTGCAGGCGTTTCGCGCGACAGCAATAAACATCTACCACCTAGACCCTGCCTACTTCTACAGCCTCCCCGGACTGGCGTGGTCGGCCATGCTGCTCATGACCAGGATTAAACTCCAGCTTCTTAACGATGTGGAAAAGTTACTTTTTTTGGAACGAGGCATCCGAGGCGGTATGGTCCAGGTGACGCAACGCTATGCACGTGCTAACAATCAATACATGGCCACCGGTTACGATCCCTCTAAAACAACAAGCTACATCCTCCACACAGATGTAAACAACCTGTATGGATTTTCCATGATGCAGAAACTTCCGTACAAGGGATTCGAGTGGGTTAATCCTTCGGATTTCGACGTGAAAAATTTCGAAGATAGTACATACGGATTTTTTGCCGAGGTGGACATTAAATTCCCCGAGAAGCTCCATGATGTATTCAGCGAGTTACCACCTGCTCCAGAATTTAAGCGTTTACCTAACTCGAATCAACCCAAGCTCATCATGGATGTTGAGCCCAAAGAGAGGTATGTGCTACATTACCTGAATCTTGTTTGGTTGATGAGGCAAGGTGTTACAATTGGTAAAATTCATCGCATCCTCAGGTTCGAGCACAGTAACTGGTTAGAACCCTACATCAAAGCCAATACCGATCACCGCATCGTTGCAACCTCGGAGCTTGACAAAAACTTCTTCAAGCTGATGAACAATGCTGTGTTCGGTAAAACGATGGAGAACGTGAGAAATCGCGTGGACGTTAGGCTGGTTACCAATGCGAAGCGATGTCGTAAGCTGATTGCAAGCCCGTTGTTTAAATCAAGGACTATTTATAATGAGCAGCTGGCTCTGGTCCACATGGATAAACCTGTGGTGCACCTAAACAAGCCAATTTATGTTGGTGCCACGATTCTGGACTTGAGCAAGTTGCATATGTTTGAGACACATTATGGTACACTGTGCAAACATTATGATCGTAGCATTTCTCTTTTATATACAGATACGGACAGCTTGGTCTACCATGTTCGCACAGTTGATGCATATAAGGATATAGCGTCGATTCCACCTTTCATCAAGCTTTTCGACACATCAGGCTATCCCCAGCCGAACCAGTACGGCATCCTGCCCCGAAACAAAAAAGAGCCCGGTAAACTCAAGGACGAGAAGGACGGGGATGTTATTCTTGAGTTTGCTGGACTTCGGGCCAAAGCCTATGCAATTCGGGCCGAGGGGTCTGTCACCAAGAAGGCCAAGGGTGTAGGTAGGCAGGTTGTACAAAAGCATCTCGCATTCGAGGATTATGTTGAATGCCTGAAAACTCGCTCACCTGTTCTACGAAAAGAGTATCGAATCCAGAGCGTCAACCATAAATTGACAACCAACATTGTCAGGAAGATTGCTTTGGATGCGCACGATGATAAGAGGTGCATCCTGAAGTGCGGAATTCACACACTGCCATGGGGGCACTATCGCTTAGCAGAAAGCAAAACCTGCAACATATGCCCATCTTCAACAGAAGATTCATAAAAACAAAACAAAACAAAAAAAATCATTTTGTTAGTCATTAAAAAAAAAAACACTGACTATCATTACAAAAAAACTTTGACCGTATTCTTAAATAACCAGCATGCCTATGAATTTGTTCGGTTTCAAAAAACAGATCATTATGGAAACCATACCAGATCATGAATTTCTACCTTCCATGTTATCCAATCTCAACGGTCTACTGATTATTCACCTCAACAGCATTTGGACGAAATTCGACGACGACGTTGGTAAAACCTTTTACGTCTTCAATAACAATTTACATTTCTACGAAATTCCGATCGGGGGGAAACTTCGCATCACCGTGAATCCGGAAAACGTAGGCGAAATCAAAATATCTACCGGCAAGAATATTTTTCGAATCAAGCACGACAAGGTACTTTCTAACATTACGTACGATGTTTCCGCAGGAGATTACCTGTACGTGGAACTCCTCGGAGATTATGACAAACTCATTCCTCTCTTCGTAGAATTACGAATCGTGTATCCTATTATAAATAACCATTAACCAAAATGCCTAACGACATTTTCGGCCACACTAAGCGTGTAGACCACGCAGAAGAGATTCTCATGTTGGATGTCCGAATTAAAAAGTTGAGGAGCGATTTGATCGCTTTGCAGGAGACCTTAAACAAAAGTTTAGAGTCGGAGATCGCTACGCTCCAAACGCAATGACTCGACCCCATTCTAAAAATCGATTCCGAACTGAAAACGCTCATAAAAAATTATGTTGACGTACCTTCTTACGACAACGTTCAAAATATACAGTTGAGCGTGGATTCGCTTCAAAATGATTTGGCCAAATTACAGCAATTTCAATCGAAAAATGAAGATTTGGAAAAATTGAAACTCGAAATCGAAGAACGAACTTCCGCAATAGAAAAGAATTTCTCTGAACTTCAAACCGTCGTGAACGATATTGATGCGGAACGCTTGCACGTCGTCGTTTCCAAATTACAAGAAGAATTCACCGGCACGTTGGAAGAAATTAAATCCAAGCTTCAGACTTTGGAAGATACCATGACGAACCTACCATCGTCGGACGAACTGCAGGTCATCGGTAAAAGCGTCGCGAACATAAAAATTCAATTGGAGGCCTATCAAGATTTCGAACACATTCAAACCACCATCGCCACGCTTCAGGCGTCTCTGGAGTTGATCAACGAAGAAATTAAAAATATTCACGCTGAAGCAAGCGCGTTGACGAGCATTCAAGACACGTTAAGCACGGTCCAGCAGAAGATCCAATATTTGGAAAATTTGAACGTCGAAACGAATCTTGCTCATTTTCATCACGTGCTGGACAACATACAGGCTGACTTGGAATCGTTACGGACGAGCGTGCCTTCGAGCGAAGATTTGGAAATATTGAAAACGGCGGTGACGGCACTATCCGAATCGAGCGACATCAAAAGTTCGTTGAGCGATCTCGAGAGTAGGGTGGCCAATCTACCCACCTCCAAAGAATTGCACGCTTTGAAAAGGAACATATCTCGTATGCTGAAACGACTGGAAACGGAAACGGCGAACGTGGAACAGATTCGAGATGAAATCGCTTCGCTGGTGTCGACGCTGCCCACTTCGCAGAGCGTCGCCAACCTTCACACGCAGTTTACCGAGATGCGAAGCATCGTGAACGATCTTACCGAGAAGAGCTCGAAATTGAATCAAGTCGAGAACCTTCAGAGTATTGTCGTCAACATCAGAGATCAAGTTGGAGTGCTGGAAACCACGCAGGAATCGACGCTGGCCTCTTTCGGTGCCAAGTTGCAAGAACTCAACGAAAGCTACAAGCAGTTGAACGTGGAAGTGAAAATCAAACCGTCATTTTCTACAGTAACGGATACCATAGTCGAGCATTTGCTGCCCGTACAAAATACCCTGGGACAGCTTCACAGCAACCTCGTTAGCGTCGATACTAAATTCGCTAAACTGCATTCTCTGCAAGCCATCGAAATCAACAGCGTACCCAATCAGCAGAGAATCTCCACTCGTCGAAGGTAACAAACTGTACATGTTGCATCCTTATCATCCGTACTACAAGTTTCTCCTCGATGGCACGATTCAGATAAACGAATTTTCGTACTGGTCTCACGGCAGAAAAGCTAGCGTTCCCACCATGACCTTGATATCGAATCGTAGTGTCCAGAAAGCAGGAAACATTCCTCTGGCACGTTGGAACGAAACGCGCAACGTATATGAAATACACGAAGACGAAGATCTTACCGTTTTCGACGTGAGTGCCGGCGATAAGCTGATCATTCAAAACACGAGCGAAGTGCCACCCTCTTTGAATCCCATCACGCTGGTGCTTCTCTTCAAACGTAATCTCTAAAAAAAAATGTCGAGGCAAGCCATCGTCGAAGAATTGCATAAACCTGCACGCCGCAACTACGAACGTTTGGCGGTGGTAACGAAGGGAATCGACGACCTCTGGCAAAGTGACCTCGTCGAGATGAGTAGCGGCAAGTTAAAAAACGTACATAAATTGAACAAGGGCAACAAGTACCTCCTTACAGTCATAGACACATTTTCGAAATTCGCATGGGCTCTGCCGTTGAAAGCCAAAACGGGGACATGCGTCACGGAAGCATTCAAATTAATTTTTCGCGAAAGCGGCAGACGACCACGGTTTTTGCAAACAGACAACGGTAAAGAATTTTACAACGCCGTATTCCAAAAGTTTATTCGGAAACACGACATTCGACATTACTCGACCTTCAGTCACATCAAAGCCAGCATCGTGGAAAGATTTAATCGAACCTTGAAAACACACATGTGGAAACGATTCACGCTTCGGGGAAATTACAAATGGGTCGACATCCTGCCGGAACTCGTCGACACCTATAATGATACGGTACACAGAACGATAGGCATGAAGCCAGCTGACGTTTCGAAATCTGACGAGCAGCGTTTAATTTCTACAGTTTACTGTCCAAAGTACACTCCCACGACTACCAAGAAATCAAAATTCAAAATTGGAGACCAGGTGAGAATCAGCAAATTCAAACGCACCTTCGAGAAGGGATTCACAAAAAATTCGAGCACGGAACTTTTTACGGTGATTCGAGTTTTACCCGGAAACCGACACACGTATATAATAAAAGATAGTAGCGGCGAGATTTTGAAAGGAAGATTTTACGAAGAGGAACTCTCTAAAACGAAACATCCTGACACGTACCTCATCGAGAAAGTATTGCGTAGGAAAGGTGACAAACTGTTTGTCAAATGGCTGGGACTTCCGGAAAAGAGTTGGATCGACGCGAACGAAGTGATCTTGTGAGTACGTGGAACGTGGTGAATCGTCTACCGGATTCGGAAAGTCAAACGAAAAAAAAGAACGGCGGGTTGCTTCCCGACAGCATCCGCTGTCTAATAGTAGGTCCTTCGGGGTGTGGGAAAACAACACTGCTCGTGGACAATTTTCTCCTCGCACCGAATTGGTTAGATTGGAAGAACAGGCACCTGTTCGTGTTCTCGAAAAGTTTGGAGCAATCCAAATACCAGCAACTGATGAAACTGTACGATGGTCTGGACATTGCAACGTTCGCTTCGGAAATAAAACCACTCGACGATTGCCGTGAAAATTCAGTCGTTGTGTTCGACGACGTCATCCTGGAAAATCAATATGAAATTCGCAACTTTTTCACGCAAGGTCGTCACAAAGGAATGGATTGCTTTTACCTAGCTCAAACGTTTTCCAAAATTCCAAAACAGTTAGTACGCGACAACGCTAATTTCATATGTTTGTTTCGTCAAAATCACACCAACCTCAAGCACGCGTACGATGACTACGTAGGCGGAGACATAAACTACAATCAATTTTCGGAACGCTGCTCCCACTGTTGGAACAGTGACGATTTCGGATTCGCGACGATCGACATGACGAGGAAACCCAACGACGGAAAATACAGAAACAAAATCAACGACTTTCTAAACGTTGCAACGTTGTGAAAAACGACGTGTATAAATAACGATATGACGAAACGAAAAATCGAAGACGAAAATCTTAAGCTTCGCGATTACCTCGCGAAACGCTTCAAAGGTTGGAAATCCGAGAATCGCGGATTCTACGAAGAGAAGAAACGTCAAGATCAACCTGTAATCGATGCCATCAGCGATCTAGGTAAAGAAATTAAAGGTGTCACGGAACAAAATAAAAATTTGATCAACGAACTCGTACCACTTGCAGCTAAAAGTTACACCGTACCCACGCCCATTTCGAGCATTCCTTTGACGCCGTTCGAACTGAAGGACGTACCACGACGTCGAGCCATAAGCAGCACGTCTTCGGATAAAATCGAGTTGGGACCTTTGGCACGTGACTACCTGAGCACGGGAAAATTCGACAAGGATGAAGTGTTCGGATTGTATCCGAGCATGGAAACCAACGAGGGTGTGGTGTAGAAGATTGGGAAATCGAAGGTGACCTTCGAAGGAAACGACATTAAAATCAATTTAGGCGATAGGGATAGCTGGAACAGGTATCCGGGTACGGTGGGACTGTGGGAACTCGTTGCCAAAAAGCAGCCGAAGGATTACACCGACGAAGATTACCAGAGTTACAAGGAAATTTTGATCATGACGGATGCCTTGTACCAAAACAACGACGCCTCGCAGAATAGGGTGAAATCGAGCAGCGGCGAGAAGTACAGGAATCTCATCAAACCGATATGGAACCAGGTCAAAACAGGAAGCGGCGTCAAACTCTACAACACGTTACCCAAAGAATTCGTTTGGGTGGACGACGTGAGAAAACTCATAGACAGGTTGTTGGTTATTGCAGGAGAGGAGAATGCAGGCAATCGTAATTTCTACAACGAGAAGGTTGGCATCGTGGACATGATCAGCGCCAAACTTTCCAACTTCATCGTGAACGACAACAAGGGCATAGGGTACCTCATTAAAATTATCAACACGCTGCCTCCGAGATTCTGGAACGTGGCCGAAGGAAAGGGACTCGTGAACGACATCATCAACAAGTTACCTTTCGAGATGCATTTACCTGGCTACCAGTACTGCGGACCGGGTACGAAACTCGAGAAAAGATTGGAGAGAGGAGACAAGGGTGTGAATCCGTTGGACGCCGCATGCAAAGATCACGACATCGCCTACAACACCACGCAGACGGATCTGGATGGACGTCACGAAGCAGACAGAAAATTAGAGCATGCCGCTTTCGAAAGATTCGTCAGCAGAGACGCATCGTTGGGAGAAAGAGTTGCAGCACTGGGCACCACCATCGCCATGAACACAAAACAAAAATTTGGGTGGGGTGTATAAATAAATAACATACAGTAAAAAAAGAAATAATAACAACATGTCTTGCATAACCGATTTGCCGCACGAACTGCTATGTAAAATATTCAAACACGCTTGCGAGGATGTAGGGAAACTTTTACACATAGCAAGAACAACTCCGAAATTTCGTATCCCTTGTGAAATGCTTATCAAGGGCCATCTTCGGGAGATCAGTGGAATGAGGTGCGGTGATCTCGACACTCTTCTTTCGGCTGCAGGGGAAAAATTAAACAAAAGAATGGACGAACTGCACGAGGCGAGGCAAGGAAGAAGACGATATACTGATGATTGGCGTAAGTCCAAACAGGAAACTGAAGAAATCATCACGCACATCATCGCGTTTTCCGAAGCACGAACTTTCTTCCTCTAACGCACACACACAAAAAAAATCTTCGATACAAATCGTGAAAAAAAAATATATATATAAATAACACACATCGTGAAAAAAAAATAATCTTCGGTATATATAAATAACACACATCGTGAAAAAAAAATTAAATTTCTCTAACACACACACTGAAAATTTCTCTCCTTCGATATGACGACTGAAAAAATGAGTGACCTTCAAGCATTAAAACAAATGCTAAATTTGTCAGTAGAGTATGTAAAAATTCAAGAATTGGAAGTCGGCAAACCTTACACGATAACTTCCGGTTCAATTGTTTCTACCCAGTATGGTCCCAAGGTGCGTCTGTTGCTCAACGCACAATACAGTCTATTTTTACCAGATCGATATGCTAACATGTTATCCGACCAGAAGCTATCTATCTTAATCGAGAACAAAACTCGAATCGTGTACAAGGGGACAAAGGAACTTCTTGGTAAGAAAACGAAGCACGTAATAGAATTTGTGTAACAGCTGTGTGGAGTATATATAAAATAACATCCCTTGAAAAAAAAAATACACAAAACAAAAAAATCTCGGAACATACATATATATAAATAACATACCTTGAAAAAAAATTACACGAAACAAAAAAATCTCGGAACATTTATATATATAAATAACATACCTTGAAAAAAAAAGTTACACGAAAGAGAAACAAAAAAATCTCAGAACATTTATATATATAAATAACATACCGTGAAAAAAAAAATATATAGAGAGCATCAACATGAAGCCCAAAGGTGTCGTGTACCAGATACCATACTCCAATCTAAAAAATCTAGGTGCCCTCGATGGGTTACTCACCAAGAAACAACGCGAGAAGAAACGTTCTTGCTTGACGAAAGGACACGGAATGAAATTGCTTCTCAGCACTCCACAATTGAGACGCTTGCAGCGTTCGCGGAAACAGCAAAAGATCGGAGGTTTCATATTCAGCATCCCGGCCATCCTGGCAGCATTGGGGGCCGTTGGAAGTTTGGCTGGCGGAAGCGCCGCCATCGCGAAAACCGTCATCGACTCGAAGAAGAACAAGGCGGAATTGGAAGAACAGAAACGTCATAATCTGGCCATGGAGAAGAAAGGGAAGGGCGTGATGAAAAAGTTTAAAAAAAAGAAACAGCAGCACTCACCAACCGAGACATTGAATCTCTGATCGAACCGTTACGAATCAAAAACTTCAGAGGAGTTTTCATGTCCGACTCGTTACCTTCAACCGTTAAAAAAAAGAGAATGCGGCGTAGTCAACTTGGACAGTAGTACAGCAAAGAGAGTTCACAAACCGAAAATGAGGTATAGTGAGGTACACAGTGTTGCCAACCTCTTATTTGAAAAAAATCACCAAGGTTTTAGCTTGGTCTAACCTAACTTAAAGCAAGAAGCTGGCAATCTTGCTTGAGGCTGTTTTTGCAGTGTTGCCAACTTTTTACTCGAAAAAATCACCAAGGTTTTTTTTGGTCTAACCTAACCTAAAGCAAGGAGCTGGCAATCTTGCTTGAGGTTTTTTTTTGCAGTGTTGCCAATTTTTTACTCGAAAAAATCACCAAAATAGTGGAGGTACCCAGGTTCTGCGCCAGAAAATGGCGCTCGGTGAGGCTCGCAGCGTTGCCAACCCGGGCGAGGCGCAGCCTTTTACGGTGTATGTTAACCTCACCAGCGTTGCCAACTTGTCGTAGCTTTTCACGGTGTATAATTTTTTTGTTTTTTTTTTGTGTGAGTGTACGTGTTCGGGCGAGGCGTAGCCTTTCACGGTGTATGTTAACCTCACCAGTGTTGCCAACTCGTCGTAGCCTTTTATGGTGTATGTTAACCTCACCAGTGTTGCCAACTCACTCCACGAAAATTTCACCATGTGATATTTTACAGGCGAAGCTAACCTACAAATGGGAGTTGGCAACACTGATTAGTGGAGGTGCACGAGTTCAAGAACATCAATTGCCAGTGTTGCCAACTCACCCTAAGAATATTTCACCATGATATTTTACAGACGAAGCTAACCTACGAATGGGCAACACAGACTAGTGGAGGTGGCCGGGTTTTGCAACATTAATTGCTAGTGTTGCCAACTCACCTTAAGAATATTCCACCATATGATATTTTACAAGCGAAGCTAACCTACGAATGGGCAACACTGACTAGTGGAGGTGACCGGGGTTGCGTCCGAATCAGCAGCAGATGTCACCTGCACCGTTACATCCGGGGACTCAGCTAATTTTTGTTGTCCGAATTTGCGGTAGACGTGGAGTCGGAGGGAAGAGCAGAGAGGCGCGACAGATGCACGCTTGAACTCGCTGTAACGCTGCGCTTGGCAGCCATATTCTAACTTTCATTTTGTACAGGCAACATTTACTGATTAGAGGATGTAAAACTCAGTTATATTTTAATATTTTATCGATAATGCAGAAAACGTAAATGATGAAATAGCGTGTTATATTTTTAATATGAGTAGTTAGGTGGAAATCATTGACATGTTTGTTTGCGCCCCCACGCAGTGGGTGAAGTTCGGGCTGACACCTGGCGGGAAAAGTGACAGCCGTACTACAAGGGGACATGCAGATTCGGACGACTTGGACGTGACTTCGACGGCACGCGAGAGCAACGGGGAGAGAACAGGGTGGAGCGCTTGCCAATCCGGACACGGCCTTTGTAAACCTCTCCTGCGGGAACGAAGTGCTGTACATGCATACGCGCGCGCTGGCGCCTCTTATTATTTGTGCAAGAAAAAGATGTTAAACCTGTTAAAACTGCTCTGTAACCCTCTCGTTCTTCACGTCGTACGCGAAAGACTTCTCTGCAATCAGGATGACGCTACATAGAGTATCCTCGGGCAACGGACTGTTGAACTCGCAGACGATCTTGATGTTGGTTCGATCGTTGACCACCACCTGCTTTCTTTTCGTGGTATTGATGACGGACATGGGTCTGCGAGTTTTGAATTCGCTGGGCGTGTAGTACATGTCCATGCTTCCCTCGGTCACGCGTTTGAAAGAGGTGTAAGCTTCGTAAAGTTTGAGATAATCGTCTTTGGTCATGTCGAGGTTGTAATTCTCGCGCGGGAACACTTCATTCCTACCATTCTTGAGATAAACGTTTTTGATCTTGCAGTCGTCGAATTTGCTGGAATCTTTTTCCTGGTTGTTATCGCGCCCGGTCTGAAAGAGCACCACGACGAAATCTGGCATGTCGAACTGTATGTTGTTGAACTGCGTCGTCACGTCGAATTCCATGTGACTTCCCGACGCCAACTTCTGTACGCACTGGTAACCGTGAAAGTGAATCGGCACCTGCGGACTCTTCAAGATCTCCGCTTTGTACTTTAGGGCGTAGTTCGTCTCGTATTCCACGATCGGCATTCTCAATTCCATGCTTCGGATGACGCACTTGGCTGCTTCGGGTAATGTGTTGGCTATCGGCGTGCCGTCGGCGTTCAAGTTGGTGTATCGCATCAGTGCGCCGTTGTCGTTGGCCGCTCTTCGAAACGTGACGCGCAATCCTCCCTTCCACATGATCTCTTTGTAGTCGGAGAAGAATCCCGGCAGCAGACGCATGGGAAAGAGCACCGTGTGACTTCTCGTCGATATTTTTGTTCCCGCTTCGAATCCTCCCGCTTGATAGTATGCCGCGTCTGTTTTGGATAATTTCAATGTTCCCACTGCCGTCGACGTGATACCTGGATAATCGATTCTGTCGATGACGGTGTTGTGTTTCCTCACCTCCACCTGCGAGAACAGGTGAGGCACGAAGTTGTCCACGAGTTTCAAATTTGCATTGGGTGGAAACGCTTCTCCGCTTTCTTTCTTCACTACGTCGAATTGAAGGTAGAGGTCCGCTCTGTGAGGATGAACGAACCCGTCGCCTACGTCCACGTCGTATTCGATCTCCCTGTTCGCTTCGTTGAGATTGGCGAACGTGCGACGGTTGGGAGGGAAAGATTGCAATTCGTAACTTTCGATTTGCTCCATTTTCACTATGTATGGTTATTTATTATACGTTGATCTCCACGATGGCCGTCGTAGTGGCACCTGCGAAATCCACCACGTCTCCTTTCTCGTTTGTCACCACCAACTCTATGTCGTCTATGCGGTTGCGGCATACTGGAAAATAGATCGGCGAAGAGGGTGTGTAGATGATCGGTTCCATGAATTCGGAACTGGGTTTGAACGTGGCTATGATTCCTGTCTGCTTGTGACTTCCCAACAATCCGTCCGAGGATTTCGTGATCATGCCTTCCGCCACGTTGCAGTGAACGTTTAGAGTTTCTATGGCTAGAAATTTAGGAATGTTGGTTGCCGTGTGTTTGATGCCAGCTTCGAGTTTGGTGTTGTTCTCGAAACCTAAAAGTTCTCCTATGGTACCCAGGTCCACGGTCTCCGTCGCGGATAGGATTTCCACTCTGTGCGTGACCGAATTTTGAGAAAGGTACGTGCCTTTGGGTAACTGAGCTTGCAAAGTGGAAAGATTGTATTGGCCTGGCGTGACGACGATGTGTTCGCTTCCGACGCTAATTTTGTTGTTGTGCTGCGTGACGTTAGGTATGAGGTACATGCTGTAGAATGCACGCAGAGCTACGGATTTAGGATAGACGATGTCGTCGTGCAGCGTGAGTTTCAAGATCGAAGATTCGCTTGTGAGATGGAACACGCCCATCGTATTTAAGATTCCACAATGCTTTCTGAAAATGTTCCACCGAGGGGTTATTTATTTTAGACATGTATGCGAGAACGGAAAGGCATAGGTGGCCACAGTTAACATCGGTGAAACCCTGGATGCGTTTGTCATTGTAGTAGAGGTTGGCAACACTGAGATACTTCACCAACCTGGCAGGTGGTGTGCCACCGAACGAATCGAAAACAAATGCTTTGTCATCGTCAATTTTGAGGTAGCATATCCAATGTGTACCAGGATTTTTGTAACTGTCCAGGTTGACCACGCCATACTCTTTTTTCTTCACAGTAGAGGGTAGAGAATCGGACATGAAAACACCCCTGAAGTTTTTTATTCCCAACAGTTCGATCAGAGATTCAATATCGAAGTTGGACAGGGCTTCTTCTTTTTTTTATATTTCTTCAAAGCATCGAGGTTGCTTTTTTGTTTTTTGGTTATACCTTTCCCTTTCTTCTCCATAGCCATGTTGTGACGTTTCTGTTCTTCCAATTCCGCCTTGTTCTTCTTCGAGTCGATGACGGTTTTCGCGATGGCGGCACTTCCGCCAGCCAAACTTCCAACGGCCCCCAATGCTGCCAGGATGGCTGGGATGCTGAATATGAAACCTCCGATTTTTTGCTGTTTTCGCGAACGCTGCAAGCGTCTCAATTGAGGTGTGCTGAGAAGCAATTTCATTCCGTGTCCTTTTGTCAAGCAAGAACGTTTCTTTTCGCGTTGTTTTTTGGTGAGTAACCCATCGAGGGCACCTAGATTTTTCAGATTGGAGTATGGTATCTGGTACACGACACCTTTGGGCTTCATGTTGATGCTCTATATGTTATTTTCACGGTATGTTATTTATATATATGTTCTAGGATTTTTTTGTTTTGTGTAATTTTTTTGGTATGTTATTTATATATAAATGTTCTGAGATTTTTTTTGTTCCGTGTAATTTTTTTCAAGGATATACTTTGCGCAGAACCGTTACACAAATTCTATTACGTGCTTTGTTTTCTTACCAAGAAGTTCCTTTGTACCCTTGTACACGATTTGAGTTTTGTTTTCGATTAAAATAGCTAGCTTTTTGTCGGATAACATGTTGGCGTATCGATCTGGTAAAAATAGACTGTATTGTGCGTTGAGCAACAGACGCGCCTTGGGACCATACTGGGTAGAAACAATTGAACCGGAAGTTATCGTGTAAGGTTTGTCCACTTCCAATTCCTGAATTTTTACATATTCGACTGACAAATTTAGCATTTGTTTTAATGCTTGGAGGTCACTTATTTTTTCAGTCGTCATATCGAAGAAGAGAAATTTTCAGTGTGTATGTTAGAGAAATTTAATTTTTTTCACGATGTGTGTTATTTATATATACCAAAGATTTTTTTACAATGTGTGTTATTTATATATATTTTTTTTCACGATTTGCATCGAAGATTTTTTTATGTGTGTGCGTTAGAGGAAGAAAGTTCGTGCTTCGGAAAACGCAATGATGTGCGTGATGATATCTTCCGTCTCTTGTTTAGACTTGTGCCAATCATCAGTGTATCGTCTTCTTCCCTTCCTCGCCTCGTGCAGATCATCTAACCTATTGTTTAATTTTTCCCCTGCAGCCGAAAAAAGAGTGTCGAGATCACCCCACCTCATGCCACCGATCTCCCGAAGATAATCCTTAACAGCCATTTCACAAGGGATGCGAAATTCCGGCGTTGATCTCGCTATGATTAAAAGTTTATTAACATCTCCGTTTACTGCGTGTTTAAAAATTTTACACAACAGTTCGTGTGGCAAGACGGTTATACCAGACATGTTTTTTTTTTTTTTACTGTATGTTATTTATATACCCCACCCAAGTTTTTGTTTTGTGTTCATGGCGATGGTGGTGCCCAGTGCTGCAACTCTTTCTCCCAGCGAAGCGTCTCTGCTAACGAATCTTTCGAAAGCTGCGTGCTCTAACTTTCTGTCTGCTTTGTGACGCGCATCCAGATCGGTGCGAGTGGTGTTGTAGGCGATGTCGTGATCTTTGCATGCTGCGTCCAACGGATTCACGCCCTTGTCTCCTCTATTCAATCTTTTCTCGAGTTTGGTACCCGGTCCGCAGTACTGGTAGCCGGGTAAATGCATCTCGAAAGGTAACTTGTTGATGATGTCGTTCACGAGTCCCTTTCCTTCGGCCACGTTCCAGAATCTCGGAGGCAGCGTGTTGATGATTTTGATGAGGTAACCTATGCCCTTGTCGTCGTTCACGATGAAGTTGGAAAGTTTGGTGCTGATCATGTCCACGATGCCAACCTTCTCGTTGTAGAAATTACGATTGCCTGCATTCTCCTCTCCTGCAATAACCAACAACCTGTCTATGAGCTTGCGCACGTCGTCCACCCAAACGAATTCTTTGGGTAACGTGTTGTAGAGTTTGACGCCGCTGCCTGTTTTGACCTGGTTCCAAATCGGTTTGATGAGATTTCTGTACTTCTCGCCGCTGCTCGATTTCACCCTATTCTGCGAGGCGTCGTTGTTCTGGTACAAGGCATCCGTCATGATCAAAATTTCCTTGTAACTTTGGTAATCTTCGTCGGTGTAATCTTTCGGCTGCTTTTTGGCAACGAGTTCCCACAGTCCCACCGTACCCGGATACCTGTTCCAACTATTCTTCTCGCCTAAATTAACTTTAATATCGTTGCCTTCGAAGGTAACTTTCGATTTTCCAATCTTCCAAACCACACCGCCGCCTTCGTTACTCTCCATGCTCGGATACAATCCGAACACTTCATCTTTGTCGAATTTCCCTGTGCTCAGGTAGTCTCGTGCCAAAGGTCCCAACTCGATTTTATCCAAAGACGACGGCGTGCTACCTATGGCTCGATGTCGTGCCGGTACGTCCTTCAGTTCGAACGGCGTCGAAGGAATGCTCGAAATGGGCGTGGGTACGGTGTAACTTTTAGCTGCAAGTGGTACGAGTTCGTTGATCAAATTTTTATTTTGTTCCGTGACGCCTTTAATTTCTTTACCTAGATCGCTGATGGCGTCGATCACAGGTTGATCTTGACGTTTCTTCTCTTCGTAGAATCCGCGATTCTCGGATTTCCAACCTTTGAAGCGTTTCGCGAGGTAGTTTCGCAACTTGAGATTTTCGTCTTCGATTTTTCGTTTCGTCATAGCGTTATTTATACACGTCGTTTCTCACAACGTTGCAACGTTTAGAAAGTCGTTGATTTTGTTTCTGTATTTTCCGTTGTTGGGTTTTCTCGTCATGTCGATCGTCGCGAATCCGAAATCGTCACTGTTCCAACAGTGGGAGCAGCAGCGTTCCGAAAATTGATTGTAGTTCATGTCTCCGCCTACGTAGTCATCGTACGCGTGCTTGAGGTTGGTGTGATCTTGACGAAACAAACATATGAAATTAGCGTTGTCGCGTACTAACTGTTTTGGAATTTTGGAAAACGTTTGAGCCAGGAAGAAGCAATCTATTCCTTTGTGACGACCTTGCGTGAAAAAATTGCGAATTTCATTTTGATTTTCCAGGATGACATCGTCGAACACAACAACTGAATTTTCACGACAATCGTCGAGTGGCATTATTTCCGAAGAGAACGTTGCAATGTCCAGACCATCGTACAGTTTCATCAGTTGCTGGTATTTGGATTGCTCCAAACTTTTCGAGAACACGTACAGGTGCCTGTTCTTCCAATCTAACCAATTCGGTGCGAGGAGAAAATTGTCCACGAGCAGTGTGGTTTTCCCACACTCTGAAGGACCTACGATCAGACAGCGGATGCTGTCGGGAAGCAACTCGCCGTTCTTTTTTTTTGTTTGACTTTCCGAATCCGGTAGACGCTTCACCACGTTCCACGTACTCACAAGATCACTTCGTTCGCGTCGATCCAACTTTTTTCCGGAAGTCCCAGCCATTTGACAAACAGTTTGTCGCCTCTCTTACGCAATACTTTCTCGATGAGGTACGTGTCGGGATGTTTTGTTTTAGAGAGTTCCTCTTCGTAAAATCTTCCTTTCAAAATCTCGCCGCTACTATCTTTTATTATATACGTGTGTCGGTTTCCGGGTAAAACTCGAACCACCGTAAAAAGTTCCGTGCTCCAATTTTTTGTGAACCCCTTCTCGAAGGTGCGTTTGAATTTACTGACCCTCACCTGGTCTCCAATTTTGTATTTAGGTTTTTTTGTCGTGGGCGTGTACTTTGGACAGTAAACGCTGGAAATTAATCGCTGCTCGTCGGACTTGGTAACGTCAGCTGGCTTTATGCCTATCGTTCTGTGTACTGTGTGATTATAGGTATCGACGAGTTCCGGCAGTATGTCGACCCATTTGTAATTTCCTCGAAGCGTGAATTGTTTCCACATGTGTGTTTTCAAGGTTCGATTAAATCTTTCCACGATGCTGGCTTTGATGTGACTGAAGGTTGAATAATGTCGAATGCCATGTTTTCGAATAAACTTTTGGAATACGGCATTGTAAAATTCCTTCCCCATGTCTGTTTGCAAAAACCGTGGTCGTCTGCCGCTTTCGCGAAAAATTGTCTTGAATGCTTCCGTGACGCACGTTCCTGTTTTGGCTTTCAAAGGTAGAGCCCATGCGAATTTCGAAAACGTGTCTATGACGGTGAGGAGGTACTTGTTGCCCTTGTTCAATTTATGCACATTTTTTAGATTGCCGCTACTCATCTCCACGAGGTCACTTTGCCAAAGGTCATCGATGCCCTTGGTTACCACCGCCAAACGTTCGTAGTTGCGACGTGCAGGTTTATGCAATTCTTCGACGATGGCTTGCCTAGACATTTTTTAGAGATTACGTTTGAAGAGAAGCACCAGCGTGATGGGATTCAAAGAGGGTGGCACTTCGCTCGTGTTTTGAACAATCAGCTTATCGCCGGCACTCACGTCAAAAACGGTAAGATCTTCGTCTTCGTGTATTTCATATATGTTGCGCGTTTCGTTCCAACGTGCCAGAGGAATGTTTCCTGCTTTCTGGACACCACGATTCGATATCAAGGTCATGGTGGGAACGCTAGCTTTTCTGCCGTGAGACCAGTACGAAAATTCATTTATCTGAATCGTGCCATCGAGGAGAAACTTGTAGTACGGATGATAAGGATGTAACATGTACAGTTTGTTACCTTCGACGAACGTGGAGATTCTCTGTTGATTGGGTACGCTGTTGATTTCGATGGCTTGCAGAGAATGCAGTTTAGCGAATTTAGTATCGACGCTAACGAGGTTGCTGTGAAGCAGTCCCAGTGTATTTTGTACGGGCAACAAATATTCGACGATGGTATCCGTTACTGTAGAAAATGACGGTTTGATTTTCACTTCCACGTTCAACTGCTTGAAGTTTTCGTTGAGTTCTTGCAACTTGGCACCGAAAGAGGCCAGCGTCGATTCCTGCGTGGATTCCAGCACTCCAACTTGATCTCTGATGTTGACGACGATACTCTGAAGGTTCTCGACTTGATTCAATTTCGAGCTCTTCTCGGTAAGATCGTTCACGATGCTTCGCATCTCGGTAAACTGCGTGTGAAGGTCGGCGACGCTCTGCGAAGTGGGCAGCGTCGACACCAGCGAAGTAAGTTCGTCTCGAATCTGTTCCACGTTCGCCGTTTCCGTTTCCAGTCGTTTCAGCATACGTGATATGTTCCTTTTCAAAGCGTGCAATTCTTTTGAGGTGGGGAGATTGGCCACCCTACTCTCGAGATCGCTCAATGAACTTTTGATGTCGCTCGAATCGGATAGTGCCGTCACCGCTGTTTTCAATTTTTCCAAATCTTCGCTCGAAGGTACGCTCGTCCGTAACGATTCCAAGTCACCCTGTATGTTGTCCAGTACGTGATGAAAATGAGCAAGATTCGTTTCGACGTTCAAATTTTCTAAATATTCGATCTTCTGCTGAACCGTGCTCAACGTGTCTTGTATGCTCGTCAACGCACTTGCTTCAGCGTGAATATTTTTAATTTCTTCGTTGATCAACTCCAGAGACGCCTGAAGCGTAGCGATGGTGGTTTGAATGTGTTCGAAATCTTGATAAGCCTCCAATTGAATTTTTATGTTCGCGACGCTTTTGCCGATGACCTGGAGTTCGTCTGACGATGGTAGGTTCGTCATGGTATCTTCCAAAGTCTGTAACTTGGATTTAATTTCTTCCAACGTGCCGGCGAATTCTTCTTGTAATTTGGAAACAACAACGTGCAAGCGTTCTACATCAATATCCTTCACGACGGTTTGAAGTTCAGAGAAATTCTTTTCGATTGCCGAAGTTCGTTCTTCGATTTCGAGTTTCAATTTTTCCAAATCTTCATTTTTTGATTGAAATTGCTGCAATTTGGCCAAATCATTTTGAAGCTTATCCACGCTCAACTGTATATTTTGAACGTTGTCGTAAGAAGGTACGTCGACATAATTTTTTATGAGCGTTTTCAGTTCGGAATCGATTTTCAGAATGGGGTCGAGACATTGCGTTTGGAGCGTAGCTATCTCCGACTCTAAACTTTTGTTTAAGGTCTCCTGCAAAGCGATCAAATCGCTCCTCAATTTTTTAATTCGGACGTCCAACATGAGAATCTCTTCTGCGTGGTCTACACGCTTAGTGTTGCCGAAAATATCGTTAGGCATTTTGGTTAACGGTTATTTATAATAGGATAGACGATTCGTAATTCTACGAAGAGAGGAATGAGTTTGTCGTAATCTCCTAGGAGTTCCACGTATAAACAATCTCCTGCAGAAACATCGTACGTAATGTTAGAAAGCATCTTGTCGTGCTTGATTCGAAAAATGTTCTTGCCGGTAGATATTTTGATTTCGCCTACGTTTTCCGGATTCACGGCGATTTGAAGTTTTCCATCAATCGGAATTTCGTAAAAATGTAAATTGTTGTTGAAGACGTAAAACATCTTGCCCACATCGTCATCCAATTTCGTCCAAATGCTGTTAAGGTGAACAATCAGTAGACCGTTGAGTTTAGTTAACATGGAAGGTAGAAATTCATGATCTGTCGTCGTGTGGTGTACAGTCTCCATGTTGGTTTGTTTTCGGAAACCAAAAAGATTCATAGGTATGCTGGTTATTTAAAATACGGTCAAAGTTTTTTGTAATGACAGTCAGTGTTTTTTTTTGTAATGACTAACAAAATGATTTTTTTGTTTTTTTTGTTTTGTTTTTATGAATCTTCTGTTGAAGATGGGCATATGTTGCAGGTTTTGCTTTCTGCTAAGCGATAGTGTCCCCACGGCAGTGTGTGGATTCCACACTCGAGGACGCACCTCTTGTCGTCGTTGGGATCCAGGGCAATCTTCCTCACCTTGTTGGTGGTCAACACATGGTCGACGCTCTGGATGCGCTGTTCTGCTCTTAGAATCGACGACCTGGTTTTGAGGCAATCCACGAAGTCCTCGAATGTGAGATGCTCCCGAACCACCTGTCTGCCGACACCCTTGGCCTTTTTGGTAACGCTGCCCTCGGCTTTGATGGTATAGGCCTTGGCGCGAAGACCTGCAAACTCGAGAATCACGTCTCCGTCCTTCTCATCTTTGAGTTTGCCGGGCACCTTCTTGTTGCGGGCCAGGATACCGCTCTGGTTCGGTTGGGGATAGCCTGACGTGTCAAAGAGGTTAACCAAAGATGGAACTGTGGCTATATCCCCGTATGCGTCGGCTGTGTGAACGTGGTACACCAAGCTGTCCGTGTCCGTGTAGAGAAGCGAGATGTTGTGGCCGTAGTGTGGACGTAATATGTCGTAGTATGTCTCGAACATGTGGAGCTTGCTCAGATCCAGAACAGTGGCTCCAACGTAGATGGGCTTGGTGAGTTTCACCACACCTTGCCTCATGTGAATCAGAGCCAGCTGCTCGTTATAGATTGTTCGAGACTTGAACAATGGACTCGCGACAAGCTGACGACATCGCTCTTTCCTCGTCACCAATTTTATGTCCACGCGATTCCGTATATTCTCCATGGTCTTGCCAAACACCGCATTATTCATGAGCTTGAAGAAATCCTTATCAAGCTCGGACGTGGCTGCGGTGCGGTGTTCAGTGTTAACTTCAATATATGGACGCAACCACGGAGAATGCTCGAACTTGAGGATACGGTGAACTGCGTGGACCGTGACCCCTTGCTGCATCAGCCACCGGAGATTCTGGTAGTGAAGGACGTAATTCTTCTTGGGTTCGAAATCCATGACGAGCTTCTTCTGGTTGGAATCGCGTGGACACTTGAACTCGGGTGCAGGGGGGAGATCGCAGAACAAATCCTGCAGCTTCTCGGAGAACTCAAGGTCCACCTCGGCGAAGAACCCATGTTCCGAATCGTCGAAACCTTTAATGTTGAAGTTGGAAGGGTCAGCCCACTCGAACCCTCTAAAGGGGAGTGGCTGCATCATGGAGTGCCCGTACAAGTTATTCACGTCCGTGTGCATGATGTAGCTCGACGGTTGGGTGGAGTCGTAGCCAGTAGCCATGTGACGGTTATTGGCGCGCGCGTGCCGTTGCGACACCTGGACCATGCCACCCCGCACGGCGCGTTCCACAAACAGCATCATGTCCACGTCCGAAAGAAGCTCCAGCTTGATTTTCGTCACCAGAAACATGGCTGACCACGCCAGTCCGGGGAGACTATAGAAGTAGGCGGGATCCAGGTGGTAGATGTTCATTGCAGTCGCCCGGAACGTCTGGAACACGTCGGCGAGGAGCGTCACATCAAGTCTGAGGTAGGCGTCGTGGTAGTCTCCGAGAGTTCGACAACCCAGCTCGCACCACATGGACTGGGCGTGATGATATTCTTCGTCGGTGATGTTCGAGCCTCGTAGCTGACTGTAGAACTTCGCCTGGGGAGGTAGCGACGTCTCCGCAAACTTGGTAGAGTCGGTGACGTATTCGTAGGGGTAGACCCCCTTACGCCTGAAGAGACCGGCGTCCAAGTTTGGAAAATTCGCAGAGGTAATGAGCATTTGCTCGTTGCTCAGCTTCCCTGCAAGGGCATCGAGGCTGGCTGGGAGGAACCTCAGGGAATCGAGGAAGCGAAGCTCGACGGTAGAGCCGGATTCTGGGATCGACACTCGCTTGCTCACACTGATGTAACGCTCCTCGTTCTGGGCGAGAACGTTGATTCGCATGTCGTCGTACCCAAGATGCTTGATCAGGTGGTGAAAGTCGTACCCCGAGCCGTTGTGAAAAAACACAGGGATGAAGCGTGGGTCCCGGGCCATACGGTTGCAATCGTTGCACCAAGAACCAACGTACCTACCGTTAAAGTGATCGTGGTGACGGACTTTACGGTTTTTGGTAGTGTACTCCTCGACGCAGACAGGGCAAGCGATGGCCTCGTCGTGTCTGCGTTGATCGTCGGGGGACAGTGGGAGCATAGACTTGGGGGTCAACAGCACCTTCCCTATCTCGATGGCCTCGTCAACCATCCTCTCGAGGAAGTGTTTGGCTGCGTCGAGACCGCGATACACATAGGGCTCGGGGGCGATGTGTTGATCTCGTCGCACCACAACGTAAGCGAAACTGGATGCCTCGTGGAGTTGGTAAGGGGTGGTGGAAGAAACTTCAGGATCGGGGTCGCAAGTAGACAGGGGTTTGAGGAAGGCCTCGAAATCCGCGATGATGATAGCAGGGTGCTCCACCATGGCACCGTGCATGTGGAAACGCTCCATGGTGCCAGGTTTGGGCAAGTCTGCCACCCCCGGTTCGTTGGCATTGCAGTAGAGCTTGTGGTTAGCAAGCTTCTCGGCAGCGATGTTTTCTTCTTGTAAGCTCTGGTGTTTTTGTTGTTGGTTGTCAAAAGTGATCAGACACCTTCGACAAACTTCTATGCTACCATGATGCTTGCTTTTTTGACTCGACACAAGTCTAGAGAGGGAGCGAATAAGAGTGTAGTGGTGATGGGTCTCGTTCTTGATGAGTAGGAGATGGATTTCTCGAGCATCATTGTTGTCTACGTCGCTCACCCGGATGGGGTACACCACATTTTTGTCGGTGAGGCCATAAACGTTGATGGCCAACCGAGGGTTGTGTGTACGGGCCTCGAACTTGCGAATGTCCGAGACCTCCACCGGGTAGTCAATCCCAGCAATGGCATCTTCCAGCTCTGGCTCATAGGGTAGGTAGTGGTTAACTCGGCGTGGTTGGTTTTTCCAGTGGACAGGGTGCAACGCCGCAAGCACACACCATACGAAGCACTTGTTATCTTTATTTTGGATGTTCAGGACAGCCTTTTTTTTCACAATCGTTTTTGGTAAGGGGACGTAGCTGGAGGCGGAGAGAGGCACAAACTTGGAAAGTTTAACGCGCAGCTCGTGAGGCTCACCACACAGCGAACCCCCCGAGCCCTTAGCTTCATGTTCTTCTTGCTTTGCCAGCAGCTCCTCGACAAACTTGCTGTAGATGTCCTCGAGGTTGTCGACATCCGCCAAATGCAGCGTCTTCGCCTTGGTGTTGTGGCAGAAGCTGTAAATTTCATCAGACGGCTTCTTGTACCAGCAACAAAGCGATGCGTAGAATTTGGTAGAGTGCGTTGCAAGCGCATCGCCGAGAATAGAAATAATTTGGGCTTGCACGTTCTCCAAAAAGCTACGCACGTCGCATGAGTCCTCCGAAGTAAAAGGAAAGTCCTCTAACAAATGCTGGAAAGCAGACTGGTCCGCTTTCGCCACATGCTTGACACGTTTGGCGGGTGGTGCATTGATGGTGGCTGCTTCTGCCTCTCTCTTGGTGGAGGTCGAAGGCTGTGCCCCAGATGTATTTTTGCTTAGACAAGTAAGCTTATGTTTTTTGGCATACGCAATCGTAATATGTTTATTGCATCCGGAACACAGTTCAGTGGCAGCCAAATGCTTGTCTGGCACGCAGGTGCGACAATGTCTTGCAAAATTTTTGCTTAATATAGTTTTTTTGCACACAGGGCAACTTTTCATAGAGGGCATTTTTTCGGGGTATGTTTATTTATATGTGATCTGTTGGTGGTAGAGTGTTTACAAAACAAAAATGCCTTATGAGAAAAATTTTGTAAGCTAATTCTAATTGGTGTTAGTTTGAGGGGTTTATTTATATATGGGTAGTGCTGTCTTCCTCAAATATGTGCTTTAATCAACCCTATAAAAAAAAATTAAAAAAAATATATAAGAAAAATATGATTGTAGATACAAAAAAAACACGTGAAACTCTACAGAGGTGCGGCTATCTAGAACCGCAGCCATTAGAACCTTTTTGGGTTGGGCACCACGCACCCTGGCGAGGTTAGGGGCCAGGAATCTTAAAAAAATAAAAAAAATTATTTGTTTGTTTGCTTGCGTCACAATACGGAAATAATAAGAGGCGCCAGCGCGCGCGTATGCATGTACAGCACTTCGTTCCCGCAGGAGAGGTTTACAAAGGCCGTGTCCGGATTGGCAAGCGCTCCACCCTGTTCTCTCCCCGTTGCTCTCGCGTGCCGTCGAAGTCACGTCCAAGTCGTCCGAATCTGCATGTCCCCTTGTAGTACGGCTGTCACTTTTCCCGCCAGGTGTCAGCCCGAACTTCACCCACTGCGTGGGGGCGCAAACAAACATGTCAATGATTTCCACCTAACTACTCATATTAAAAATATAACACGCTATTTCATCATTTACGTTTTCTGCATTATCGATAAAATATTAAAATATAACTGAGTTTTACATCCTCTAATCAGTAAATGTTGCCTGTACAAAATGAAAGTTAGAATATGGCTGCCAAGCGCAGCGTTACAGCGAGTTCAAGCGTGCATCTGTCGCGCCTCTCTGCTCTTCCCTCCGACTCCACGTCTACCGCAAATTCGGACAACAAAAATTAGCTGAGTCCCCGGATGTAACGGTGCAGGTGACATCTGCTGCTGATTCGGACGCAACCCCGGTCACCTCCACTAGTCAGTGTTGCCCATTCGTAGGTTAGCTTCGCTTGTAAAATATCATATGGTGGAATATTCTTAAGGTGAGTTGGCAACACTAGCAATTAATGTTGCAAAACCCGGCCACCTCCACTAGTCTGTGTTGCCCATTCGTAGGTTAGCTTCGTCTGTAAAATATCATGGTGAAATATTCTTAGGGTGAGTTGGCAACACTGGCAATTGATGTTCTTGAACTCGTGCACCTCCACTAATCAGTGTTGCCAACTCCCATTTGTAGGTTAGCTTCGCCTGTAAAATATCACATGGTGAAATTTTCGTGGAGTGAGTTGGCAACACTGGTGAGGTTAACATACACCATAAAAGGCTACGACGAGTTGGCAACACTGGTGAGGTTAACATACACCGTGAAAGGCTACGCCTCGCCCGAACACGTACACTCACACAAAAAAAAAAACAAAAAAATTATACACCGTGAAAAGCTACGACAAGTTGGCAACGCTGGTGAGGTTAACATACACCGTAAAAGGCTGCGCCTCGCCCGGGTTGGCAACGCTGCGAGCCTCACCGAGCGCCATTTTCTGGCGCAGAACCTGGGTACCTCCACTATTTTGGTGATTTTTTCGAGTAAAAAATTGGCAACACTGCAAAAAAAAACCTCAAGCAAGATTGCCAGCTCCTTGCTTTAGGTTAGGTTAGACCAAAAAAAACCTTGGTGATTTTTTCGAGTAAAAAGTTGGCAACACTGCAAAAACAGCCTCAAGCAAGATTGCCAGCTTCTTGCTTTAAGTTAGGTTAGACCAAGCTAAAACCTTGGTGATTTTTTTCAAATAAGAGGTTGGCAACACTGTGTACCTCACTATACCTCATTTTCGGTTTGTGAACTCTCTTTGCTGTACTACTTTGGACAGTCAAGAAAATCCAGGCACGCATTGGATATGTTACCACAACGCAAATAATAAAACATTCGTTTTCGATTCTTTCGGAGGTGTTCGACCTACAAATTTAGTCCATTATCTGAAAACGAACAAAACTTCTATATACTACAACGACGACCGCATTCAAAATTTCGGAGACGAGAACTGCGGTCATCTCTGTCTCTCCATGCTCGCGTTTCTCTCTAAAATAAATAAGCCTACGATCGAAGATTTCCAGAAAGCATTGTGGAACCTGAAACACGATGGGCGTGTTCCATCTCACGAGCGAATCTTCGATCTTGAAACTCACGCTGCACGACGACATCGTCTATCCTAAGTCCGTGGCTCTGCGTGCATTCTACAGCATGTACCTCATACCTAACGTCACGCAGCACAACAACAAAATTAGCGTCGGAAGCGAACACATCGTCGTCACGCCAGGCCAATACAATCTTTCCACTTTGCAAGCTCAATTACCCAAAGGCACGTACCTTTCTCAAAATTCGGTCACGCACAGAGTGGAAATCGTGTCGGCGACGGAGACCGTGGACCTGGGCACCATAGGAGAACTTTTAGGTTTCGAGAACAACACAAAACTCGAAGCTGGCATCAAGCACACAGCAGTCAATATTCCTAAATTTCTAGCCATCGAAACTCTGAACGTTCACTGCAACGTGGCGGAAGGCATGATCACGAAATCCTCGGACGGGGGGTTGCTGGGAAGTCACAAGCAGACGGGAATCATCGCCACGTTCAAACCCAGTTCCGAGTTCATGGAACCGATCATCTACACACCTTCTTCGCCGATCTATTTTCCAGTATGTCGCAACCGCATAGACGACATAGAGTTGGTGGTGACGAACGAGAAAGGAGAGGTGGTGGATTTCGCAGGTGCAACGACCACTGCCATCGTGGAGATCAACGTATAATAAATAACACACATAGTGAAAAAAAAATGGAGCAAATCGAAAGTTACGAATTGCAATCTTTCCCTCCCAACCGTCGCACGTTCGCCAATCTCAACGAAGCGAACAGGGAGATCGAATACGACGTGGACGTAGGGGATGGGTTTGTTCATCCTCACAGAGCGGACCTCTACCTTCAATTCGACGTGGTGAAGAAGGAAAGCGGAGAAGCGTTTCCGCCCAATGCCAATTTGAAACTCGTGGACAACTTCGTGCCTCACCTGTTCTCGCAGGTGGAGGTGAGGAAACACAACACCGTCATCGACAGAATCGATTATCCAGGCATCACGTCGACGGCAGTGGGAACATTGAAATTATCCAAAACGGACGCGGCATACTATCAGGCGGGAGGATTCGAAGCGGGGACCAAAATATCGACGAGAAGTCACACGGTGCTCTTTCCCATGCGTCTGCTGCCCGGTTTCTTCTCCGACTACAAGGAGATCATGTGGAAGGGTGAATTGCGCGTCACGTTTCGAAGAGCGGCCAACGACAACGACGCACTGATGCGATACACCAACTTGAACGCCGACGGCACGCCGATAGCCAACACATTACCCGAAGCAGCCAAGTGCGTCATCCGGAGCATGGAATTGAGAATGCCGATCGTGGAATACGAAACGAACTACGCCCTCAAGTACAAAGCGGAGATCTTGAAAAGTCCGCAGGTGCCGATTCACTTTCACGGTTACCAGTGCGTGCAGAAGATGGCGTCGGGAAGTCACATGGAATTCGACGTGACGACTCAATTCAACAACATACAGTTCGACATGCCAGATTTCGTCGTAGTGCTCTTTCAGACCGGACGCGATAAAAACCAGGAAAAAGATTCCAGCAAGTTCGACGACTGCAAAATCAAAAACATTTATCTCAAGAACGGTAGGAACGAAGTGTTCCCGCGCAAAAATTACAACCTCGACATAACCAAAGACGATTACCTCAAACTTTACGAAGCTTACACGGCTTACAAGCGCGTGACCGAGGGAAGCGTCGACATGTACTACGCACCCAGCGAATTCAAAATCCGCAGGCCGATGTTTGTCATCAACACCACGAAACGGAAGCAGGTGGTGGTCAACGATCGCACCAACATCAAGATCGTCTGCGAGTTCCACGACGCGCTGCCCGAGGACACCGTGTGCAGCGTCATCCTGATCACAGAGAAGTCCTTCGTCCACGACGTGAAGAATGAGAGGGTCACAGAGCAGTTTTAACAGGTTTTTAACATCTTTTCTTGCACAAATAAGAATTTTTTTGTACTAGCACAATCAGTTACAATGGCACAATACAAATTTCACTAGTTCAGATCAGTTACAAATGTCAATTTCATCAGTTATCAGTTACAATATCTTTTTTTTTTCATCACTATAGCACGAGAGACAAATCAGAAAATTTGCACAAAAAAATTTGTTGTTGTTTTTACACAAGAAAATTAACAATAAAATTCTTTCTTTTTTTATCGTTTCAGATGCTGTCGAAACATCAAAAACACATACACACACACTAGAAAAAAAAAAGCATGCAACTTTATTTGTAACACACACACATACATTCTCCATCTTCATCAAGAAAATATTATAATAAACATAATTATTTTTATCTATATCTCACAATAAAACTCTATATCCAAAAATATTACAACATCAAAATAACACTAGAGTCGTTAGTACACGTTGCATGCATTACGGAGGTCCTCTGTAGAGTTTCATGGAAGTTTGAGAAAAAAAAACACGTGAAACTCTACAGAGGTGTGGTTATCTAGAACCGCAGCCGTTAGATAACCTTTTACTTTTTTTTGGTTGGGCACCACGCACCCTGGCGAGGTTATAGGGGCCAGGAATCCTAAAAAACAACAATTATTATTTGTTTGTTTGCGTCACAATACGGAAATAATAAGAGGCACGCGCGTGTGTGTGTGTGGCACATCGTTCCCGAGAGGTTTACAAAAGGTCACGATATATAAACATTTGACCGGGACTGGGAAAAAATTTACGATAAGGTGCATTCGCTCACCACTGTTGCCAGCTATAGGTCTCTCTCTCTTCATCTTACAGCAACGTTGGCATCTCTATCTTTTTTTTAGTTGGAGACGGGTTGCCAACACACTCTAGTTAATAATGCTACATATTATACACACACACGCACACACATACTGTGTTGCCATCCATCCATCCATCTCTCTCTCTTTTACGGCAGTGTGTGTTTGTTGCCGGCTCTCCTTGCCCAGTGTATGTTACGCCAGTATATAAATTGGCTAAGCCTCAAAAAAAAGGTAGTACCTTTTGCCAAGTAGGAAGAAAAAAAATATAGGTAGGTGTTGGCAGCATTGTCGGTTGTTTAACTCTTCCCCCTCTCTCTCTCTCTCTCCTCTCTCTTTTTTATAAAAAGCTATGGCAAAAGTACCAGTAGGTTGGCAAAAATTGCTTTATGTACTGTAAGGCAAGCCTCAAGCAAAATTGCCAGCTCCTTGCTTTAGGTTAGATTAGACCAAGAAAAAAACCTTGGTGATTTTTTCGAGTAAAATATTGGCAACACTGCGAGAAAATAAGGCTTGTGCCTTACAAAAGCAAACCATTAAAGCGAGCCTCAAGCAAGGTTGCCAGCTCCTTGCTTTAGGTTAGGTTAGACCAAGAAAAAAACCTTGGTGATTTTTTCGAGTAAGATGTTGGCAACACTGCGAGAAAATAAGGCTTGTGCCTTACAAGAGCAAACCATTAAGACGAGCCTCAAGCAAGGTTGCCAGCTCCTTGCTTTAGGTTAGGTTAGACAAAAAAAAACCTTGGTGATTTTTTCGAGTAAGGTGTTGGCAACACTGCAAGAAAATGGGGCTTATGCCTTACAAGAGCAAACCATTAAGGCGAGCCCCACCGAGCCCCACTTTCGGTTGGTGAACTCCCCATTTGGGTCTACTCTTATGCAAATCTTAAATCTCTTAAAACTATTGATAGTCTTTTAACCAAAAAGCAGCGCAAGAAAAAAAATTCTTGTCTTGGCAAGGGACATGGTATGAAATTGTTACTTAGTACCCCTGAATTTAAAAAAATTACAACAATCTAGAAAAAAATCACATGTAGGTGGCTTTATATTTAGTATCCCGGCCATCTTAGCAGCTTTGGGGGCTGTGGGGAGCTTGGCTGGGGGATCAGCTGCCATAGCAAAAACAGTAATAGATGCCAAGAAGAATAAGGCAGAATTAGATGAATTGAAGCGCCATAATCTGGCCATAGAAAAACAAGGCAAAGGTCTTAAGAGAGCCATGAATAAGTTTAAAAAAAACAAGAGCCGCTTACAAACCAAGATATTGAAGCTTTAATCAAGCCACTGGGCATCAAACATTTTAGAGGTGTGTACATGTCTGATTCTTTACGAGAACAACCACTCAACAAAGAGTGTGGCATAGTTAATTTGGATAAGTACAAAAATCAGGGCACTCACTGGATTTGTTATCTTAAATATTTAAAAGATGAGGCATTTGTGTTTGATTCATTTGGAGGTGTTCCACCTGAAAATTTAGTAAAATATCTAAAATCAACTAATCTTTATTACAATAATGCCCGTGTTCAAAATTTCAAAGATGTTAATTGCGGACATCTGTGTTTATCTGTTCTTAGATATCTGTCTCAAATAAATAAACCATCAATTGAAGATTTTCAAAAGGCCCTGTGGTATCTGAAGCATCATGGGAGTATTCCATCTCACCAGCCAAAATTCAATATTGAAAATTAGATTACATGATGATATAGTGTATCCCAAAACAATAGCTCTCAGAGCATTTTATGGCATGTACTTGATCCCTAATATTACACATCACAACAACAAGATTGCAGTTGGTGTCCAAAACATTGTTATTACTCCAGGGCAGTATAACCTTGTCTACTCTAAATGCTCAGTTACCCAGAGGTATAGTATTAACTCAAAATTCTGTCACTCACAGAGTAGAGATTGTGTCTGCTACAGAAACAGTGGATCTGGGTACTATAGGAGAGCTGTTAGGCTTTGAGAACAACACAAAACTTGAACCAGCCATTAAACACACTGCTATTAATATACCTAAATTCTTAGCTATAGAAACTCTAAATATTCACTGTAATGTGGCCGAGGGTATGATCACCAAATCAGATGGCATAGGCACTAACAAACAAACTGGCATCATTGCAACATTCAAGCCTAACTCTGAATTCATGGAACCGATCATCTACACTCCATCACCAACATTATATTTTCCTGTGTGCCATAATAGAATAGATTATATTGAATTGATGGTCACTAATGAAAAAGAAGAATTAGTTGATTTTGCTGGAGCCACAACAACTGCTATCATAGAAATTAATATTTAAATAAAAATACATACAAAAAAATGGAAAATATTGAGAGTTATGAGCTACAATCATTCCCCCCAAACAGGAGGACATTTGCAAATTTAAATCAACCCAACACAGAGATTGAGGTTGATCTTGATGTAGGAGATGGCTTTATACACCCCCACAGAACAGATCTATACATCAAGTTTGATGTTGTAAAGCTCGATGGTACAGATTATCCGGCAAATTCAAATATAAGATTGGTAGACAATTTTGTGCCACATCTGTTCTCTGAAATTGAGATCAGAAAACATGGTGTTGTTATAAACAGAGTAGATTACCCTGGTATTACCTCTACAGCTTTGGCCACACTAAAATTATCCAAAACCGAGGCTTCTTACTACAAAATAGGTGGATTTGAAGCTGGTGATAAAATATTAAGCAAAAGCCACACAGTTTTGTTTCCTATGCGCCTGTTGCCAGGATTCTTCTCAGATTACAAAGATATTATGTGGAAGGGTGGTTTAAGAATTACATTTAGAAGAGCTGCCAATGGTAATAATGCTTTGATGAGGTACAGTACATTAAACTGTACTGGGGCAGCTCTGCCTAATACGCTACCTGATGAAGGCAAATGCATTATTCAGATTATGGAGCTGAGAATGCCAGTAGTTGAATATGAAGCCAGTTATGCTCTTAAATACAAAGCAGATATCCTAAAAAATCCACAGGTGCCTTTACAATTTTATACATATCAATGTGTGCAGAAGCCTGCCACTGGTAGCTATTATGAGTTTGATGCTACAAATTCATTCTCCAGTATACAATATGACATGCCAGATTTTGTGGTGGTACTGTTTCAGACTGGAAGAAACAATAATCAAGAAAAAAATTCAAGTAAATTTGATAGCTGCAACATCAAGAACATATATCTTAAAAATGGCAGAAATGAGGTGTTTCCTAGAGAAAATTATAATTTAGACATGTCCAAGGATGATTTCCTTAAATTATATGAGGCATTTACAGCTTACAAAAGGGTCACTACTGGCAATACTGACATGTATTACTCACCAGATGAATTCAAAACACAGAGACCCATGTTTGTCATCAACACCTCAAAAAGAAAACAAGTTGTGGTTAATGACAGGACAAACATTAAAATTATCTGTGAATTCCATGATACACTCCCTGATGACACCATATGTAGTGTTATTCTTATAGGTGAAAAATCATATATTTATGATGTAAGAAATGAGAGAGTCACAGAGCAATTCTAGAACGCCTCTGCACAATACATTGTCTTAGTACTAGATATGCAAGTTGGGCCTGGTGTCTAATTAAAATATTCGGGTTAACATATTAATACTCTGAACTGACTGTCAAGTATTACACTAGAGGCAATAATCTGATATGAGTATTTTTGGCTTAGTTTTAAGTGTAGCCATAGCAATATCAAGAAGAGCATATTTTTAACAAGCTTATGGACAACAATCTCACACATGTAGTTTTTGCACACATTGCCAAATCAATCTGTTGAGGCTTCTTTATTTGTACACTAGAATTCAGGATTCTTGGGATTTTGACAGAGTAGCACACTTGGGCAATTAGGGCATATGGGCATCTTGTCATAGTTTTAAGTGTAGCCAAATCGGGTCTGTTAATCAAATGACCTCTTCATTTGTTGTCCTTATCCTATATACTTTTACACTACTGAGAATGTTAGAAATAGAAAAGCAGTAATCTGTGTGTTTGCTTGATATGAGTATT